>NC_141549.1:36665000-36842500 GCF_021556685.1 Rattus norvegicus
ATATCAGCCTTTTCAATACTTGCACAGTTGAAGGCTTTTTACACCAGTAAACATGTAATATCACTAGATAACTTAACTTCTAAATAACTATACATTTCATAATTGTCTGATGCACTAGTTCATATAGATAAGAATAACCTAGAATTATAATTGATTTTAAAATAAAGTCATTCAAATTCATTTTTGATTCCAAAGAAGCACTCCATTAACAAACTGTGGTTAAAAATGACTAGTCAATGTTGTATTTCATATTATTTAGCATTCAGAACAGAAAACATATTCTGGCTATGATAGTTTAGCTAGTTGTTAATTGTCAAACTCATATAAAATTGACCAAACACTATTATATGAGTCCCCCACTATCTTAGTCAAGGTTTACAATGACACCTTAAATAAGCAAATGCTGTCATTGATCATGTACACTTGCAAACAAAAGTTGACATTCTGGAAGATTAGTGTTTGATCCTCTGATATTGGTAGAGTTCATATATTTTATAGAGTATTTTTCTCAGCTATGTTAATGAGTGCATGCATGCATATACACACAACACACACATGCAATATGCACACAAACACACATACACACTCATGATTTCTCATATGAACAACACAAGTTATCAATGGATACTGTTTTCTAAGCTCCATTAATTGTCATGCATTTTCTTTGTTCTTAATTTGCAATGCTTATTTTCAAGCATAGACTACCAAAATTCAAGAGTTTTATTTTGTAGTAAAACTCAAAATGATTAGGCTTTTCAATAACAATTTACAGATAGGACAGATTTGTATCAGTAGGAACAAAATATGCTAGGGAAATTTTCTATTCTAAGGCACTACATATTAATCACTATATAGTTGAATACCTCAAGTTTCAATACTCAAAACTAAAATACTAATTTATTCTGATTATTTTCATCAGGGTATATCTTTTGTTATCCTCTAGCAACAAAAAACTATGGTGAGTTAAAAGTAAGTATTTACTTTGTTTTTGGTAATCCAACCACATTCTTGTATTTTATTAATCAAGAATAAGTTTTGTCATTTAAGTACCTATGTATAATACACATGAAACATACTGTCCTGAATTAGATGTCACAGCTACAAGTTTCCTATGCCTGACATGCTTAATGATAGGTAGGCTTTGGTTTACCTCACAAGCACATAAAGCACTGTGATTGTTGTCAGTGTCTTACAGGGTTGTAGCCAGGGGCTTCATAAATCTGCAGGTCCCTTTTCTTCTTGCAATCTCCACTGTAAGCATGCATGACAATTTGGATTTCCTTCTTCTGTCTCTAAGACATCCTCCTTGTCATATGATCGTTGGAACACTGTGTGACTGATCTTCATGTTGCCTTATGTTAAGTGGTATGGTTTTTATTATTTTTTTCTGATTCTCTTTTGCTTTTTCATCCTGTCTTCCTTTCTCCTGCTCTGAGAAGCTGCTGACATTTACTGCACTGATACTCTCCTTTTAAGTTTAATAATATTATGCTCAGACTCTTACAAGCATTATTATTATTATTATTACTATTATTATTACTATATCATTTAATATTACTCTGAAAATTCTAATTAGATGCATTTTTTTCTCTAGGTTAAATTTTGATCCTTCCTATAGCCCTCTTCCATGTATTTCTTAGAAACAAATGTGTGTCGAGTCATAGAGGAAGCACAGAAGAATACACGCTTTCATTTTATGAGGACGTTAGTTTTCTCATTGTACTCTTCCTTTTGACTCTTCTTGTTCTGGATAAGATGGAGTGGTCCAGTGCTGTGCTGAGTATGGCAATACCACAATCGCGGTGTAGAGGCAGGTGAGACAAGCCAAGTAAAATCTAGTTAGCCAGACATTGTCAATAAGAAACATTGGGCTTGTAAAATTCAATTGCTCCTAGTAGCATAAAATTGTTCTTTATTGCTATAATATTTATTCGTATAAATTCCTTAGTTTTATTATCTAATAAGGTTTATATAGTAAATATAGATAAATACATTACCTTTACATCTATTGTCTCTTTTAATGATATTTAAAAGTATGGGAAATTTATGAGCATAAATCATTTGAATATCACTGAAGTAGGAAAATTTGATCTTATCATTTTTGAAAGTGATGGTTTGACTTCATATTGCTATTAATAAAGAATACAATAAACAGAGTATACTATGTTTTTATGAACTAGTAACTTAATTCTTAAATTAAAAACAAGTTTAATCATATTTATATTTCTTAAAGACTTTTGATTTATTTTTATAAAAGCGCAACTGATTAACTACTAACCTGATCTATGCCCATTACATTATTATTGTTTCATTTAAAGGATTTGTCAGTCAATTGTCTGCATTCATGGGGTCATTTATTTATTATTTTCTCAAAAAATGATAAAGAATATGTATGCATACCCTGATTATGTTTTTCCCACAAAACCTAAACACACATGAAACTCAGCAGTAAAGTTTAAATATAATGTGTATTTATTACGATAAATTTATGGTGTAGATATTTTTATATTTCCTGTTAGACAAGAAGAAGCCTTAGTACATCTGCACGTAGGTGATGAGGATAAACCTTCTGAAGACATCGGGAACCCCTTGACATGTTTTCTTGCCACTCCATGCTTTTCTTGTTATTGCAACTTCAAATGAAGCCTTATATAACTCAAAGGTATCAAAGCTAAAGTGAAGGAATTATTGGACTCAAAGTGTTCTCAGACTTTTTGGTTGATTACTTTGTGTGAGGAAGATGGAAAGCTGGGAGACCTGACAGAAGACATCTGTGCATGGAGGAAAGTTGGCGGAAGCATGGTGTGTAAAGAAAGGGCTACTCCTCGCAGAGGTTAGCTTTCAATTTCATTTCCTATCTTAGGCCATGCGTAGATTTTTATTTATTTTAACCCCCCCCCATGATATTAGAATCGTCTCTTCTCTGTACAATAGTGCAGTAAATTAAACATTAAGAAGGTACGCTGACTTAAAATTGGAAGAAGCAGTGGATGTTATAATGTTTTCTCGCATCTGAAGTCGAACTTGACAATGAAAACTACAACAAGCCAACACAAAAGTTTATTTCTCATAACTGGAGACAGAACAGCAGAACACAGCAGGTTGGATCCTTCATACTTCTTCAAAACAGCTCTGAGAAAAGTTTCATTTGAAATAACCTGTCAGAAAGAATGAAGGAAAATATATCTTTCAACTATTTAGCTATTTTTCAAGTGAATTTTCTTGAATCATAAAGGCAATAAATTATACATTCTGGGAGCTATTATTCTGTTAAAATGTGACTTTATAAAATTCACTTGTAATTTTTTAAGTGACAAGTGGGTAATAAATTTGAGTTGATCACAAATATACTGCATTTTAATATCCAGGTAAATTTAAAAGTATGTTCTTTGTAACTGTACTTAGACTACAATTGCTTCGCAGTGGCGTCTCAAGTCCTGCTTGCTATTCACGACAAATGCAGTGATTCATAGCCATGCTTCCTGATAGCACCACTTAGCACAGAGCTGAGTTTTGGTTTTTAATTCTTGAGAAACAGATATGAAACCATGCCTTTTTTCTTTTCATTTTCTAAGTACAGGAAATTTTAAGGCAAAGAAAATATTTTTTATTTTGAAATCTATTTTTATGCCCTAGCACACAGCAGGATTACTAGGTTGTCCACATTCATTTGGGGCTTCTAAAGATCTAATAGAGGGATTCTTGAATGTCCCTAGGACAAACTCAGACTCAATAGATGTACTTGGTCCTCTGCTCTCTGATCATTACACTTGTAATGGATAATTTTCACTGCTCCCATAAACATACATACATACATACATACATACATACATACATACATACATATGTGTGTTATATATGCTATCTGAAATAAAATACATTGAAAATAACTAACACCATAGATAACATTAGAGCATAGATGTTAGGGATATTTACTATACCAGGTGCCATGCTGTATGATGTAATGCATGACAGGAAAAAAAAAAGAAAGTTATGTTTATCTTGTAGCTTCATCGGTCTTTACAAAAATTTAAATGCCATAAGAGTAGGTGTGTTGAGCCCTACGTATTCAGTACCTGTCAGCTCTTGGATGAGAATACTGAAAGGGAAACTCAGATGTTAACTGAACCTGAAAACAGAGGAGTGATTTCCTGGCTTCTTTCCCTATGGTCCGGCAGGAGGTTCGCAGCGGACTCCTGTCTGAATGATGGACAGCACATTTGAGCAGTCTCGAAGGCACAGCATCTTCACACAGCGAGGGATATAATAGGATCTTCACCTCATTGACCTTCAATTGACCAAGACCAAGGCTTCCTCACATGTGTCTCTGAGCTAAAGAAATTGCTCATAGAATCTATGAACCTAAAGAGCGAATGACAATGCATGCCAGAAAGCTCTGTGCAGCAACTTATTGTGAGTAAACAGCCACCCAGACTGAGAGGCCAGCCTGTCGAGAGAGGACCTTTACCCTGACACAATATGACAGGCTTATCCTAGGTTTGAGACCACCCGGACAAATGCAACAAAATGAGAAGGGCAGGAGATCTGAATTAATCTCATAGAGTTTCAAACTGAAAAAATGTACAGTTACCGTATTGTCACAAAATCATAGTCAAATTGGTTTCCCTCTTAATATAGATAATTAAAGTGATATGGGAAAGAAAATCAAATGCAAAAAAAGGAAGGAGTGGAAGAAGAGAGAGGAGTAGAAAATATGAACAGAGCTGAATATAGGGATAGATTATGCTGTTTGATTTTGATTCTGGGAATTGAATTCAGTGTTTTACATATGCACAAAGTAAGCAAGAGCTCTATCACTGAGCTCAGTGCCAAATCCTAACTCTGGAGCCTAGGAACCTGATGTTCCTTCTGGCCTTTGCAGGCACTACTAACACATGGTGCACAGACAAACTCAGGGTCTCAGCAAAGCAGCAAGAAATCTTAAGTGCTGCTTCATTTCTAGCCATAATTCAGCTGTTAATATTAAAGATTTCCCATAATGTTTGTTGGAAGTATTTTTGCATATATATCCTGTATTTTTTGTAAATATCATCAAGCCCTATATACAAATTTGCTTCTTTATGAAAAGTGAAACAAACCATCCAGAAATAATATGCTGTAAATAACCATTGCTTAAGCTCACCAAAACCATGTAGAATCACTGTGTTCATTAATTATTTATACAATTTATTAGGATAATACTTAGATCATTGTAGTATCTTTATTAAGAGAAATGCAAATTATTAAAAGCTTCACCAAGTGTCACTTGTTACAACATTATAAAATATCACAATAAAATTAGTTGACTTTAAAATAGCAAACATATATTGAGCTAATTAAAGCTCATTATTATAAAAGTCGATTTATCTACTACTACTTACCATCATTGTAAAATGTTTTAGGGATTTGTATTTGCCTCAGCAAGCTTTATTTGAAGAAAAAAGCAGTAACATCTAACTATAACAAACCGTTGCCTTGTAAATTTTAATAGAGATTAAAATCTTCTAGATGATTTTATTTTTATTGTTTCATCAAAACTTTCTGATATGTGAGTGACATTGCTTCTAACAGAAATTCATAAATTATAGAACATTAAAAATTCAAACTTATTATTATTACACTTAATTTCCTTGCTGCTTGGAGGTTGTACCATATACTTACAGCACCACTGTCTGCTTCTCTGTTCCATTTTATAATGAGATGCACACTAACTATTTTTTGTTCTCCAATAACTGAATATGGAAAATCCTTAACAACATATTCTATACTTGACTGAATATAAAAAGAAACCTACAAGATTCTCTTAGAATGAAGGATAGTGATAACCCAAATAGTGTGTCAGGTAGCTGATGTCCAGTGTCAAAAGGTAAATGAGGAAGACAAGGGACTTTTGTTGTTGTTAAGACTCTGGGAGTATTTCTTTGGAAACTACTGCAGCTGACGTGTAATGCTTATGGTTTAAAAGGTAATGTGGACACTCAACACTGTGGTCCAGACACTGCCCAGATCTGAAGGAATCCGGTCAAACAACTCCCTGTACCCAAATTCCATGGGAGGGAGAGCTAGACCTTCAGAGGGGCAGACATGCCTGGGAAGCCAGAGACTACTCTCTGCCCACATTTCTGACTCCAGAGGAAAACACCTAACACCATCTGGGCCACCTGTGCACAGGGTCCCAAGAAAAGGCGGGTCAGGCCCTTCTGGTTGCTGCCCTCACAGAGAGCTGACACCCGGCCCTGAGGGGCGACCCCAGGCCCAAGACCAAAGGTAAGACCAACCTTTCTGCTCCAAGTGACCTGCCTGGTGGACTCAGGACACACAGAAACAAAATTCCTCCTGGACTGGGCACTTCTGGTTTTAGCTGGGGCCCAAACCTCGCTGATCCTGGCCCACAGCGCCCTGATCCAAAACCCCATGGGAGAGAGAGCTCAGTGCCCAGACAGGTGGGCACGCTTGAGACTGCAGGGCAGGAGAGACAACCAATACTGCCCACCCCTGCCCACATCCCTGACCCAAAGGAAACTGTATAGAGCCTCTGGGAACAGGAAAATAGGGGCACTCAATGATGCGGTCCAGACAACGCCCGGAACTGAAGGAACCCAGTCAAACATCTCCCTGAACTCAAATCCCATGGGAGGGAGAGCTAGACCTTCAGAGGGGGGCAGACATGGCTGGGAAGCCAGAGGAGACTACTCTCTACCCACCTTTTTGACTCTAGAGGAAAATGCCTAGCACCATCTGGGGCCCCTGTGCACAGGGTCCCTAGCGAAGGCAGGGCAGGCCCTTCTGGTTGCTGCCCTCATGGAGAGCTGAAACCCGACTCTGAGAAGCAATTCTAGGCTTGAAACCTGAGGTAAGACCAACTTTTCTGCTCCAAGTGACCTGCCTGGTAGACTCAGGAAACATGCCCACAGGAACACCTGAAGACAAGTAGACAGGAACTCCTACACGCCTGAAAGCAGAATACTCTGTTCCCATAACTGGCTGAAAGAAAACAGGAAAACAGGTCTACAGCACTCCGGACACACAGGCCTATAGGATGGCCTAACCACTGTGAAAATAGAAGAACAAGGTAACACCAGAGACAACGTCAGGGCAAGAGGCAAGTGCAGGCAGCCAAGCAACAGAAACCAAGACTACATGGCATCATCAGAGACCAATTCTCCCAACAAAGCAAACACTGAATATCCAAACACACCAGAAAAGCAAGAGCTAGTTTAAAATCACACTTGATCATGATGATGGAGGACTTCAAGAAAGACATAAAGAACTCCCTTAGAGAAACGCAGGAAAACACAAATAAACAAGCAGAAGGCTATAGAGATGAAATGCAAAAATCCCTGAAAGAATTACAGGAAAACACAAACAGGTGAAGGAATTAAAAATGGAAATAGAAGTAATGAAGACAGTAAAAAGGGAGACAACCCTGGATATAGAAAACCAAAGGAAGAGACAAGGAGCCATAGATACAAGCATAACCAACAGAATGCAAGAGAAAGAAGAGAGAATCTCATGAGCAGAAGACTCCATAGAAATCATCCACACAACTGTCAAAGATAATGTAAAATGGAAAAAGCTACTGGACCAAAACATACAGGAAATCCAGGACTCAATGAGAAGATCAAACCTAAGGATAATAGGTATAGAAGAGAGTGAAGACTCCCAGCTCAAAGGACCAGTAAATATCTTCAACAAAGTCATAGAAAAAAACTTCCCTAACCTAAAGAAAGAGATGCCCACAAACATACAAGAAGCCTACAGAACTCCAAGTAGATTGGACCAGAAAAGAAACTCCTCCCATAACATAATAGTCAAAACACAAAATCCACAAAACAAAGAAAGAATATTTAAAGCAGTAGGGAAAAAGATCAAGTAACATATAAAGGGAGACCTATCAGAATGACACAAGACTTCTCAGTAGAGACTATGAAGCCAGAAGTTCCTGGACACGTGTCATACAGACCCTAAGAGAACACAAATGCCAGCCCAGGTTACTGTATTCAGCAAAACTCTCAATTAACATAGAAGGAAAAACCAAAATATTCCATTACAAAACCAAATTAACACAATATCTTTCTACAAATCCAGCCCTACAAAGAATAATAAAGGGTAAAGCACAACACAAGGAGGCAAGATACAACCTAGAAAAAGCAAGAAACTAATTGTTTTGCAACAAAACAAAGAGAAGACAAGCACAAACATGATCTCACATCCAAACACAAATATAACAGGAAGAAACAATCACTATTCCTTAATATCTCTCAACATCAATGGACTCAATTCCCCAATAAAAAGACACAGATTAACAAACTGGATGCACAAGGAGGACCCAACATTTTGCTGGCTACAGGAAACACACCTCAGAGACAAAGACAGAAACTACCTCAGAGTGAAAGGCTGGAAAACAACTTTCCAAGCAAATGGTCTGTAAAAGCAAGCTGGAGTAGACATTCTAATATCAAATAAAATCGATTTTCAACTAAAAGTCATCAAAAAAGATAAGGAAGGACACTTCATCTTAATCAAAGGGAAAATCCACCAAGATGAACTCTCAATTCTAACTAGCTATGCTCCAAATACAAGGGCACCTACATACATAAAAGAAACCTTACTAAAGCTCAAAGCACACATTGCACCTCACACAATAATATTAAGATATTTCAACACCCCACTCTCATCAATGGACAGATCATGGAAACAGAAATTAAACAGAGACATTGACAGACTGAGAGAAATCATGAACCAAATGAATTTAACAGATATTTATAGAACATTCTATCCTAAAACAAAAGGACATACCTTCTTCTCACCACCTCATGGTACTTTCTCCAAAATTGACCATATATTTGGTCATAAAAAAGGCCTCAACAGATACAGAAAGAGAGAAATAATCCAATGCGTGCTATGAGACCATCACGGGCTAAATCTGGTCTTCATAACAATAAGCAAAGAATGCCCACATGTATATCGAAGTTGAACAATGTTCTACTCAATGCTAACCTGGTCAAGGAAAAAACAAAGAAAGAAATTAAAGACTTCTTAGAATTTAATGAAAATGAAGGTACAACATACCCAAACTTATGGGACACAATGAAAGCTGTGCTAAGAGGAAAACTCATAGTTCTGAGTCCCTGCAGAAAGAAACAGGAGAGAACATATATATAAGCAGCTTGACAGCACACTAAAAGCTCTAGAACAAAAAGAATCAAACACACCCAGGAGGAGTAGTAGGCAGGAAATAATCAAACTCAGAGCTGCAATCAACTAAGTAGAAACAAAAAGGACTATACAAAGGATCAACAAAACCAAATGTTGGTTCTTTGAGAAAATCAACAAGATAGATAAACCCTTAGCCAGACTAACAAGAGGACACAGAGAGTGTGTCCAAATTAACAAAATCAGAAATGAAAACAGAGCCAGACGAAATTCAAAAAATCATCAGATCCTACAACAAAAGGCTATATTCCACAAAACTTGAAAATCTGGAGGAAATGGACAATTTCATAGACCTGGTACCGAAGTTAAATCAGGAACAGATAAACCATTTAAATAACCCCATAACTCCTAAGGACATAGAAGCAGTCATTAAAGGTCATTAAAGGTATACCCCAAGATGCTCCAAAATACAACAAAGACACATGCTCCACTATGTTCGTAGCAGCCTTATTTATAATAGCTAGAAGTTGCAAAGAACCCAGATGCCCTTCAACAGAGGAATGGATACAGAAAATATGGTACATCTAGGTACTACTCAGCTATCAAAAACAATGACTTTATGAAATTCATAGACAAATAGATGGAACAGCAAAATATCATCCTGAGTGAGGTAATCCCATCATAGAAAAACACACATTGTATGCGCTCATTTATAAGTAGCTATTAACCCAAATGCTTAAATTACCCTAGATGCACAGAACACATAAAACTCAAGAAGGATGACCAAAATGCAAATGCTTCACTTTTTAAAGGGAGAACAAGAATACCCTTGTTAGGGAATAGGGAGGCAAAGTTTAGAACAGAGACAGAAGGAACACCCATTCAGAGCCTGCCCCACATGTGGCCCATACATATACCACCACCAAACCAGACAAGATGGATGAAGCAAAGAAGTGCAGGCCGACAGGAGCCGGATGTAGATCGCTCCTGAGAGACACAGCCAGAATACAGCAAATACAGAGGCGAATGCCAGAAGCAAACCACTGAACTGAGAATAGGACCCCCGTTGAAGGAATCAGAGAAAGAACTGGAAGAGCTTGAAGGGGCTCGAGACCCCATATGTACAACAATGCCAAGCAACCAGAGCTTCCAGGGACTAAGCCACTACCTAAAGACTATACATGGACTGACCCTGGACTCTGACCTCATAGGTAGCAATGAATAGCCTAGTAAGGGCACCAGTAGAAGGGGAAGCCCTTGGTCCTGCCAAGTCTGTACCCCCCAGTGAACGGGACTGTTGGGGGGGGCGGTAATGGGGGGAGTATGGGGAGGGGAACACCCATATTGAAGGGAAGGGGGAAGGGCTAGGGAGATGTTGGCCTGAAAACCGGGAAAGGGAAGAACAATTGAAATGTAAATACAAAAGACCCAAGTTAGAAATAAATATATATTCTAATTGTAAAATAAAAAAGGTAATGTGACTGAATAAAGCAAGAATTAGTAGAGATGTATGCAAAAGATATGCAAGGAGAGATAAGAAAGAGAAGAGAGAGAGAACTGAGTTTTAGTGTTCACTTTTAATAACAGGATGAATGGCTGGTGTTCTCTGTGTTTCAGAACGTTAAATCGTACAAACTCTAATCTGTAGAGATGGAGTATCTCATTTAATTGACAAGCCTCCTTCCAGGGCTCCATCAACCACAGCCTTCAAAACACCACTTCAATTAAACACAAAATCTTGGAAATTATAAATACTGCCATTTTTATTAAAGTTAAGACAGTTCCCTAGCATATTTTAAATATGAGATCTATTTCAGCAACTTCAATTGATGACAATATTTCTATTTTATGCTGTCCTGCTCTGAATTCTAGCTTCCTAAAGATCTTTCATCTCCTGTTAATGCAATTTACTTAAGAGCTTTGAACTGCCTGATCACTCAAAATGCATTTTTTAAGTGATGGATTTTTTGGCAAGCTTTTTTGTTCTACTTCTAGTGATAGATATGAACATATTGGCTAAAATTTCTGTTTTAAGTAACTGTACTAATATATTCCATGTTGCTCTTGAATCATTGAATTAGTCCCCATTTTCTGATGATTGGGGATGGCTGGTCCTGTCTTCACTGCCAGATTCTACATTTTGATATCTTTTCTGGACATCATTATTTCAGATGTGCCCATTAGAGTTTGAACTTTGTGAACGGCTTTGTAATTTCCTAATTAAAAATACAGCATTCTATTGAATTATTAAATAACAATTTAAAGTGTATGATATACCTATAAAATATACCTATATTATTACATTTAAATAAGTCAGTTCTTAAACAGTCACCAGATCCTGCCATGGTGCATGGTTTTGAATACAAGTTATCAAGTGTTGTACAGTTCAGAAAACAAGGAGAATATCAATGTTTCTTGTCTTTCTTTTCAAATTTAAGCAACTATTAAGACATAATGTAAGTGGGCACCATGGCTTTCTTTCTGTAGAATAAGAGGTTTATATAAATGTTTCTATTACATAAACAAGATATATTGATCATAATAGAAAATTTCATTCAGCATGACTTCTAGCAGCCATTTGAAGTTATTTATATATGTAACGTATATCACAATAATTTTATCTCATGAAACTAGGAATCATGCAATTTGCTGGGTTACTGTTCACAAAGTACAGAGCCCTTTTAAAATCGTGTCATCTCTACCATGATGGCAGGAGGGAGCAGCTATGGGAAAGATGTGCTACCTGCAGCCAGTGTTTCTTCATTCATGCCTTTCTGCCTCCTGTGGTTTTAATCTTTGTTTTGAATAATTTTAAGGATGAATTTCACAAATTCTATTTCTTACTCATTACTTTTTATGTTCCACTCTTTTTAGCATCTTCTTACCTTTTTCTCTCCTCTACCTTAAAGACTTCTAATTATAGAATAGTAAACATGAGTCTCCTGAAAACCAAACAGTACTAACTGAAACATGTCTCTGATCTTGTTTTTTCCTCTAGTCTTTTATTATTACTGTTTTGGCAATGCTATATTGGGAGAGTGTTCAGGAGTTTGTTTGCTTTTTTCCTGTATATACGTCTTTGCAACATGTATGTGCTATGTCCATGAAGGCATGAAAGGGCCATTGGAATCCTTGGTATTGGAGGTATAGACAGTTGGGAGCAGAATTGGGATAGATGTGCTCTCTACCAATGCGCCATGGCCCCACACCTGACTATCATCTCGTAGAGCTATTTCAACCCAGTTTTACGCAAGTTGGGGAGAAAGAATTATTTGTCTTACACTTGCTCTGCATAGTCCTTCAATAAAGGAGGTTAGAGCAGGAATTCAAGAAGGGCTGGAACCTGGTAGTAGGAACTGATATAGAGATTATAGAAGGGAACTGCTTACTAGATTGTTCCCAAGGGCATGCTCAATGTTCAGCCTTCGCTCTCGCTCTCGCTCTCGCTCTCGCTCTCGCTCTCGCTCTCGCTCTCGCTCTCGCTCTCGCTCTCGCTCTCGCTCTCGCTCTCGCTCTCGCTCTCGCTCTCGCTCTCGCTCTCGCTCTCGCTCTCGCTCTCGCTCTCGCTCTCGCTCTCGCTCTCGCTCTCGCTCTCGCTCTCGCTCTCGCTCTCGCTCTCGCTCTCGCTCTCGCTCTCGCTCTCGCTCTCGCTCTCCCAACCATTGCCATTCAGCAAATATTCCGTACATGTTTTCACATTGGAACCATAGAACTGCAGGACTTTTGCATGAAATGTTCTTTCTTAGACATCCGTGTTCGAGTTTTGCTCCCATTCTTAGTGATAACTTCTCCACTTAAAATTACATTTTAATATATATTGCCACTTTGTTCTCTGTCAGTTGAGCTTTCCTTTGTTCTTACACACTTTTTCCTTAAATAGAACAGAAAACGTGCATTTAATCCTTTGTTTCCTTTCTGATGATGGAGGATTGCCATGGAAATCTTTTTACTAAGTATTATCTGAGCTGATGTATGTAGAACCCTTAATACACAGTAAGCTGGCAAGAAGAACAGCATACTAAAAGAGAAAAAAAGTGAACTCACATCTGCTTTACGTTTTACATTATTTTGTAAATTTTTGTGTGGCTTTCACTTTGAGATACTTTCAGGTGATGCCAGTTATACTTTTTGGGAGACACAGAGTAGCATTTTATGGGGCCTAGCGTACTTCTTTCAGTACTCCCACAGCTATGTGTATAATTTTATATGCTATATACTTTATATCCATATTAGTTTTTTACATCTTCATTCCTATGCACTGCCTCATGTGCATAGACTATTAATGCACTTGTTCATATATAAATATAAAGAACTCTTGATACCTTCAACAATTATACTCTATAAACTGGTGATAAAATTCCACATTTATGGGAATATACAAAGGAAATTCAGATTTCCCCAACTTCTGAAAGTGTTCTATAGGCCACAAGTATAATATTCAGTGGTAAAAC
The DNA here is from genome assembly GCF_021556685.1 of Rattus norvegicus. NCBI lineage: Eukaryota > Metazoa > Chordata > Mammalia > Rodentia > Muridae > Rattus > Rattus norvegicus. The sequence goes on from NC_141549.1 coordinate 36,678,608, forward strand.
AATATTCACAGCCCATTCATTGTATTCATTTATAGGGTTTATGGCTCTTTTCTTTCTCTATAGGCCAGAGGGGATATTTGAGCCATTTCCTGTAAGAAAATACACTCTGTTAAATTAAAGCAAACTTTTAAGAAGCAATATTTTACATTTTAAATCATAGCATCATGTTTTAAAAATGTCTTTTACATTTAGAATAAAAATGTTCACTCACTGTTAACATATAAAATTCAATGAGACATCCTATTTCATTCTTCTTGCTATATATCTTTGTGATATGAGAAATTTCTCCTTCTCATTATGAAAATTCCTGTGTGTTCCCCCTACATCTAAGCCTTCACAAATCACATCAAGAATTACGGTAATATAATTTGGGATTTCCAAAGCAAATTTACAGAAACTAAGATGAAATTCCACCACAGCATGCCCTTTAGACTTTTGCTATTGTATATTCTTGAAAGCATTGCAAAACAGACACTGTGGAGTGAGATAGTGTGAAGTCTTCCCTGACTTGTACAGTGGAATTTTTCTGTAATAACATAGTAAGGAGGATACAGGGTGAGCTGTTTCCCTGAATTTCTTTCCACATACTGCTGTCAAGATAATATCTTCTGTACAACTTTCTCCTTCCTCTCCACATCTGAACCCTTCTGCACTCCTACCCCAGGAGCTATTAGACACTGATTACTTTGCAAAAAGTGAGGGCTACCATTTTTAGGGATATACCTATGGTACATTGCTTTGTGGGTAAATCCATACCAATGTGCATATGGTGTGTGCAGCACTAATTCATTTCGTGGTGTTATGAAAAACAAAAATAGGAGTGGTTGAGGTTCCCTGATCCCCATTGTCTAGATCTGTCCTTGCTCCTCAGTCTGATGGAGCCCTGTGGAACCCCAAGAGTGTATTGTCTTCCCATAGAAACCTTCTGGGGCTCCAAAACTTAAGTAGCTTGGAACCCAGCCCAATGAATCCCTTCCTGGTCCGATCTGCCTGTCATCCCAGTTGGTTTGCCTGGGCACAGCCCAATGAATCCCTTCCTAGTCTGATCTGCCTGCCATCCCAGTTGGTTTGCCTGGGCATATCCTGCACATGTGAGTTGTTTGCGGTCTCCCAAGCCCCATGGTCTATCTCTGGGGTCTCTCTTTGCTGAGGAAGACCCTTGAGGGAACTCAAGAGCATCTTGATTTGCCAAGGAAACCTTATGTGGCCCGAGGACTACCTAGTTTAGAAACCTACTCCACAGTCACATCCTCTCATCATCTGAATAGGACAGAGCCTTTAAGTAGGGTCCACCCAAAACATAGCCTGCACAGCCAGCAAAGTCGGGTACCCTGAAATCCATTGTCTGACCCACAGCTTCTCCTACCTTCCCAAGAATCCCACTACCATCAGGATCATCCAGACAACACGTAGAAAATTCTGATGCCTAAATAACAGCATAAGAACACCTTCAACAAGACCCAGGGCAGCATGGCACCGCCAGAGTCCAGCCATCCTATTACTACAAAGCCCGGAGAGCATATGAAACTAAAGTACAAGAAGAAGATCTTATCATGAAGATGAGAGAGGCCTTGAAAGAATACATGAATAAATCCCTTAAGGAGATCCAGGAAAATATATTCAAACAGGTAGAGGCATTAAAAGAGGAAGAAAAGTACATAGAAAGATATGTAGAAGAATACAATCAAACAGGTGAATAAAACTGATGATGACCTGAAAACAGAAATAGATGCAATAAGGAAAAAAACAAACTAAGGCAATCCTGGAGCAGGTAAACCTAGGAAAGAGAAAAGGATGTAAGCATCACCAACACAATACAGGAGACAGAAGAGAGAATCTCAGGTGTGGAAGATATGCGGAAGAAATCATATGTCAGTAAAGAAAAATGCAAAATCTGAAAGGTTCATTACAAAATATACAGGAAATTTGGGACACTATGAAAACATCAAACTTGAGAATAACAGGAATAGAAGAAGGATAATCTCATCTCAAATGCCCAGAAAAACATCTCCAAGAAAAAACATAGAGGAAAATTTCCCTAACCCAAAGTAAGAGATATCTATAAAGGTACAAAATGCTTAAAGAACACCAAACAAATTGAACCAGAAAAGAAAATTATACTGCCACATAATGATCAAAATACTAAATATATAAAAGAAAGATAGAATTTTAAAATCACAAGGAGAAAAGGCCAAGTAACATACAAACAGACTATTGGAATCACACCTAGTTTCTCACCTGTGACTCTAAAGCTAGAAAGACCTAATTGGTTGTCTTAAGAGACCAGAGATATTTGCCCAAATTGTGATACCCAGAAACACTCTCAATCACAATAGATGGAGAAACCAATATATTACACGACAAAACCAAGTTTAAAAAATACCTTTCCACCAAACCAGAGCTAGAGAGGATACTAGAAGGAAAATCTTAAGGCTTGAGGCTAGCTACAGTCATCCTCCACAGACTCATGACTACCTCCTTTCCTCATTCCCAAGAGCTGCATCTATTTCATTTATTATGTTGTGATTAGCTCTGAGTAATGGGGGAAGTATTTTCCCCCCAAAGAGATTGAAAACAAAATAGAAGATACAGCAGATCAGCTTCAGGGTAACAGCAGTCATCAGCACACACAGAGATCAATGGCCTGGTGATGCTCCAGAGGCATTGACTGTCACACCTCCCTTCATGCAACCATTCTAGATGAGGTGTCCTAGGGAAAAAAGGAAGGAAAACACTCGGGAAGAGTAGATGGCAGGAAATAATCAAATTTGGGCTGAAACCAATCAATTTGAAACAAAAAGAACAATACAAAGAATCAATGAAATCTAGAGCTTGTTGTTTGAGAAAGTCAACGAGACAGACAAATCTTATCCAAACTATCTTAAGAAAGAAAAACAATATCCAAGTTAACAAAATCAGAAATGGAAAAGGGGATATAACAATGGACACTGTTGAAATTCAAAAGCCTGTACTCCTCAAAATTGGATGATCGAAATGAGATGAATAATTTTCTAGATAGATAACAATTGCCAAAGCTTAATCAAGATCAGGTATACTATCTGAATAGTCCTATAACTCCCAAGGATAGAGAAGCAGCCACTGAAAGTCTCCTAACCAATAAAAGCCTCGGAACATAGGGTTTTAGTGCAGAATTCTACCAGACTTTCAAAAAAACAGCTAATGCCAATACTCCTTGAACTATTATTGTATACAATAGAAACAGAAGGAACACTGACAAACTCATTCTATGAGGACAGAGTTACCATGGAGCCTAAACACAAAATGACTCAAGAGAGAAACAGAATTTCTGACTGATTTTCATTAAGAACATTGATACAAAATATTCAATCAAATAATCACACACCAAATCCAAGAACACACCAAAGGCATCATCCACCATGATCAAGTTAGGGAAACACTCCTCCATGATTGGTAGTAGTATAAACTTGTACAACCATCCTGGATATCAATTTGGCAGTTTCTCAGATTTGGAAATTCCACCTCAAGACCCACCTATACCATTCCTGGGCATACATCCAAAGGATGTTCCAGTACCCCACAAGGAAACTTCATATCCACTTATAAAACACAGGATAAATATCCTATAATAAAAAGAACCCCAAAAGCCAAATAACAAGAAAATTTAACAGATATCAGAGGTTGACGAAGAAGGGAACTAGAGGGAAGATGGGATTGGGAGGGGAGTAAGGCACACTCGGGTAGCTGATCATGAGATCATAAGAGAGCAGGGGAGAAGGAAAAGAGATTGATGGGGTGTGACAGCAGGGAGGAGATCTCTAGGACATGTCAGAGACCTGGGATGGAGAGAGGCCTGAGGGGGGGTCTATGGGAGTGACTCTAGGACTAGAACCTGAAGTGGCTACTCCCTGTTATCAGACAGCACTTTCACTGGAGGGAAATGGATACAAACCCACTTACAAAACCTTCGACTCAAAATGTGTCCTCTCTGCAAGATACGCTGGAAAAAAGAGCACAAACTAAGGGAATAACAACCAATCACTGCCTCAATAGACTCATCCCATTGACAAGAACCAATCCCTGACTTTATTAATGATAATCTGTTATGCTTTCAGAAAAGAACTTAGCATAGCTGTCCTCTGAGATGCTCTACCCAGCAGCTATTGGAAAGGGATGCAGATAATCAGAGACAAATGGAGCTTGGGGAGTCTTAGGGAAGAGTTAGAAAAAGAATTGAGGGACCCAAAGAGCACTCCACAGGAAGACTGACAGCGCGAACTAACCTGGACCTTTGGAGGCTCCCAGGTACTGAATCACCAACCAAAGAGGGAGGACAGGCTGAACTAGGCTTCCTGTACATATGCAGCAGATGAGCAGCTTGATCTTTATGTGGGTCCCTGAACAAATGGAGCAGCGGCTCTCCCTGAGACTGTTGGCTGCATGCCTGTGGATCCCAAGCCACTGAATAAGTAGACTACTTTGTCTAGGCTCAGTGGGAGAGGATGCAGTCAGCACTGCAGCAACTTGATTTGTGTCCATGTAGGTGTGTGGTGCCTAGTGAGGAGGATAGCATTCAAAGAGAAAGGGAAGGTAGAATGGAGGCAGGGCTTGTATGAGGGGCCACTAAGGGGAGAGGAAGGGCTGATATTTGGTTGTAAAGGGAATAAATGAAATTTTAAAATATAAAATAATACTTAAAGATACAAAAATATGAAGCTGGAAGGAGATATATTGGAAATGGGGAGAGCTAATGGAAGTTGTAGGACAGGAGTGCTAGATGTGATAAAAATTAGTCTATTGATACCCAGGGGATGCTTAGCCCTGAGAGATGTTCTGATCTTACAAAGAGTCACTGTTCAGCTCCCAGAAGCCATATTGGACAGCTCTCAACCACATGTCACTCCACTTCCAGAGGATCCACTTCACAGTTCTGACTTCTACTTAAAGACACGTGTTCAAATTCAAAATTAAAATAAGATAAATCTAAAATATCCACTCTATAATCTATTCACTTGCTAAGGAATAATAAAAGAAGAAATACAATATTCACTTTATACTAATTTAGTCTTTTAAATCAACCAGTGTTCTCATTGAGGAAACTAAAGTTTTAAAGCTAATTATCTGTATAAATCTTCAGATAAAATTCAACAAGGCATCTATTAATTGTAGAGACAATAGATATGAGTATTTTAGTGCTTGAGGCAGAGAATGGGCACACAGTTTATAATGAGGATTGATGACTTTGGGAAAAGTCCAGTGTATCTATTAAGAGGGGTGAGTTAGCATTAATAAAAGGGATATGTAATGAGATTTAATGCACAGCCTTTTTTTGATATTTTGATGAAATCTGATGGAAGCTCAGGATAGTATCTATGGTAACTGTCCTTTGTTTTCAAGAATAAATAAGTTTCATGATCTTAGGATACATGCTTCAGTGGTATATAAACATCAAACATAAACATAGAAACACTAGAGGTGGCATAAGCAATGTTAGTGTAATGTTTTCCAGAGCAAAGATCTTTTGATTGATCAAAAGGATCTCTCTCTCTCTCTCTCTCTCTCTCTCTCTCTCTCTCTCTCTCTCTCTCTCTGTGTGTGTGTGTGTGTGTGTAGATGTAGAGAGAGTGAGGAAGGGAAAGGGGAGAGAAGGAGAGATAGATAGACAGACTGACAGACAGACAGAAGTATATATTGGTATTTATTTGTATCCTTATTCATGTTTAAGCAATTCACCCAAACTTAAATGGACTATAGCAGGTATATAGACTTCCATTGTACTTTTGACCATTTCCATAGTTTTGAGACGCCACGGTCATAGAATTTGCAGAATTTCTCCAAAGTTGTGTCTATCCAATGCTCATTTTATGATTTAACTGTAGCTACATTTGTAAAGAAAACCAGAGCAATAAATTGCCTAATATTCACAAAGCAGCAAGGTTGTATTCCCCTCCATGATGTATTTATGATATAGACTATGACTTCTTGTCAAATTATTGTACTGAAAACTTATTTCATGCATTCTTTTCACTTCTATTATCTTTGAAAGGAGTTACTATGTTTGGGCAGTTCTCAAGAAATAGAGAGTATTGATAATTACACATATTTGTATTTGGAATATCTAAGTAAATTATCTTAAATTATTATCCATAGAAAGTTTTTTACTAATATATTTACTGACTTTAATAATTGGTTTTTGTTGCTGTTTGAAGTTCATTGTAAAAGTATACTAAATAAGGACTGTGTTATTTAAGCTTATAGTTTGAGATGATGAATATTGGTGACTGATTCACTTTCTCTTATTTCTACAAAATATTATTTTTGCAGCTCTGTTTCAATTTCTCTTTCATATACACACATATATATTACACATATGAACTCATGTATATATTACACAAATACATATATACATGTAGAAATGTGTTCATGAATTCTAAAGTTAAAAAATACACACCCACACACCCATACACACAAGTTGGGAGGTGAAGAGAAAGGGTAAACTGCAATTGCCATATAATATATGAGAGAATAAATAAATTGATAAAAAAGATTCAAGCATTAAGTTGGATATTTAATCGTTGCACATCTTTGCTAGTTGATTTCTGCTGAAAATGAAACAGAGCATTCATGAGTATCCTAAGGCATGTGTATCTATTTATCTACAATTGCATATATACTTAAATATCATTGACCTTTAGGTATTAAATCCATGTTCACAATGACCTCCAATTCTAATTTACTACCATATTAGTATTGTAGCTCCCTTTTTCTGCTTCTGTAACCACATACTCCAAGCAGTGAGAAATGTCACTCCAACAGCTATAACATACATTCTAAATTCCCATTATAACACTAATTCTTTACTTTTTTCTATAAGAAACAATTTGCCAACTAGACAATAGGACTATAGACAATTTAGGCTTCTTTAATCTCATGTAGTTTACAGTGAGTGAATAAGCTTGCTTTTCTCTCATGTTTGTTTACATGAGGTTTACAATGAGGCTAGATTATTTTGTAACATTTAAGACTCTAAAATAGTCCCCCACCTTCCCAATCATTCTTTTTAGATGTAAGTTCTGAAGTTTCCCAGAGACCATTTCCATGCTTTAAAGTTCTGAATATAAAATGTTACATAGATTCATTATGAGACTCTAATACACAGTAGTTTCAAAACCCAGGATAGCTAAAGCTATCCTCAACAATAAAAGGACTTCAGGGGGAATCACTATCCCTGAACTCAAGCAGTATTACAGAACAATAGTGATAAAAACTGCATGGTATTGGTACAGAGAAAGACAGATAGACCAATGGAATAGAATTGAAGACCCAGAAATGAACCCACACACCTATGGTCACTTGATTTTTGACAAAGGAGCCAAAACCATCAAATGGAAAAAAGATAGCATTTTCAGCAAATGGTGCTGGTTCAACTGGAGGTCAACATGTAGAAGAATGAAGATCGATCCATGCTTATCACCCTGTACAAAGCTTAAGTCCAAGTGGATCAAGGACCTCCACATCAAACCAGACACACTCAAACTAATAGAAGAAAAACTAGGGAAGCATCTGGAACACATGGGCACTGGAAAAAATTTCCTGAACAAAACACCAATGGCTTACGCTCTAAGATCAAGAATCGACAAATGGGATCTCATAAAACTGCAAAGCTTCTGTAAGGCAAAGGACACTGTGGTTAGGACAAAACGGCAACCAACAGATTGGGAAAAGATCTTTACCAATCCTACAACAGATCGAGGCCTTATATCCAAAATATACAAAGAACTCAAGAAGTTAGACCGCAGGGAAACAAATAACCCTATTAAAAAATGGGGTTCAGAGCTAAACAAAGAATTCACAGCTGAGGAATGCCAAATGGCTGAGAAACACCTAAAGAAATGTTCCACATCTTTAGTCATAAGTAATGCAAATCAAAACAACCCTGAGATTTCACCTCACACCAGTGAGAATGGCTATGATCAAAAACTCAGGGGACAACAGATGCTGGTGAGGATGTGGAGAAAGAGGAACACTCCTCCATTGTTGGTGGGATTGCAAACTGGTACAACCATTCTGGAAATCAGTCTGGAGGTTCCTCAGAAAATTGGACATTGAACTGCCTGAGGATCCAGCTATACCTCTCTTGGGCATATACCCAAAAGATGCCCCAACATATAAAAAAGACACGTGCTCCACTATGTTCATTGCAGCCTTATTTTTAATATCCAGAAGCTGGAAAGAACCCAGATGCCCTTAAACAGAGGAATGGATACAGAAAATGTGGTACATCTACACAATGGAATATTACTCAGCTATCAAAAACAACAGCTTTATGAAATTCGTAGGCAAATGGTTGCAACTGGAAAATATCATCCTGAGTGAGCTAACCCAATCACAGAAAGACATACATGGTATGCACTCATTGATAAGTGGCTATTAGCCCAAATGCTTGAATTACCCTAGATACCTAGAACAAATGAAACTCAAGACGATGATCAAAATGTGAGTGCTTCACTCCTTCTTTAAAAGGGGAACAAGAATACCCTTGGCAGGGAAGAGAGAGGCAAAGATTAAAACAGAGACTGAAGGAACACCCATTCAGAGCCTGCCCCACATGTGGCCCATACATATACAGCCACCCAATTAGACAAGATGGATGAAGCAAAGAAGTGCAGACCGACAGGAGCCGGATGTAGATCGCTCCTGAGAGACACAGCCAGAATACAGCAAATACAGAGGCGAATGCCAGCAGCAAACCACTGAACTGAGAATAGGACCCCCGTTGAAGGAATCAGAGAAAGAACTGGAAGATCTTGAAGGGGCTCGAGACCCCATATGTACAACAATGCCAAGCAACCAGAGCTTCCAGGGACTAAGCCACTACCTAAAGACTATACATGGACTGACCCTGGACTCTGACCTCATAGGTAGCAATAAATATCCTAGTAAGAGCACCAGTGGAAGGAGAAGCCCTGGGTCCTGCTAAGAATGAACCCCCAGTGAACTAGACTGGTGGGGGGAGGGCGGCAATGGGGGGAGGGTTGGGAGGGGAACACCCATAAGGAAGGGGAGGGGGGAGGGGGGTGTTTGCCCGGATACCGGGAAAGGGAATAACACTCGAAATGTATATAAGAAATACTCAAGTTAATAAAATAAAATAAAATAAAATTCCCATTGAATTTATTATTTTAAATATTCTCTCTCACTGAGCCTTTGAAAAGCACTCATCATTGTTCTTGATAATATTTTCATAGTACTTCCAAATGTCACATTATTAATATACAGAATATAGTAGGACCTTTACAAATAGTTTTAAAGTTGGCCAATGTCTTCTGTGTATTTATATATTACAGTAGACCCTATATACACTTGAGAAATATGTTAGAAGATGCTAGTGGGTTTCTCTGCCATTGATAGTACTAGAACACACACACACACACACACACACACACATTCACACACACATACACACATACACACAAACACACACACAGAGACAGAGACAGAGAGAAAGAGAGAGAGTGTCATATATACAGTTTTGTCCTATATTACCTGTAAATATAATAGTCATATTTAGAATTTACTTACCTATAGTAAAGTTGTTTAATGTTACAATTGTTTATGTCTAGAATTTTTAATTTAATTCAACACATAATGTAAGTGTAATGAGTTTATACCATATTTTTATATGAGATAAGTATATTCGCTCATATTTATCTCAAAAGTATATTCACCTATTTTTACTTCATTAGAAATTGAAACTGATACTGCTAAACCACAGTCCATGCCTGCCTTGTGGGTTGCATCCATACCTGATCTTTCCTGTCTATTCCCTAAGATCCAATCCCCCAGTCTCATTCCCCAGCTCTGCAGAAAACAAAAAGACCTATTGGAATGTTCACAATTCCCTCCACCCTGTGAGTCCCCCACACCGTTGCTTTACCCCAGACCCAGCAGGAACGTCCTGCTAACAACTGAGCTTTTCCTCCCAAGGCTACAAGTAAGCAGAAAGTAGACCCATACATCTACTATTGATCCTGAGTTACAACACTCCACCTTGACCCCAGTAAGATCTTTCTAAATTCCTCCTTCTCTCTCTTACCATATTCCCCAACAGAGCACAAATATCTTCTCTCATAAACTTTCTTCAACCAATTCATCCCATTCTTGCAGCCTCCAACAGCAGCAAACATTCACTGTAAACATACCATCTAAGCATACCAGAGAAACAGGGAAGCAAAATGAAGTCCCTAATCATGACTTTCTCCCTTTCCAATTCAATCTCCCTTTCTTATCCATAGATCCACTCAACCTTCCTTCTTACCTTCCCTCTACACATGGGTCACTATATCCTAATCCCCTAATTCCAACAGGGACTCCCTGATAAATCCCAGAACACATCTCGCCTGCATAAATGCAAGGTAGTCTACCTGCAGGCCTTCTCTTTTCCCTCTCTTCCTAGAGATCTGATGTCCCAGTACCATCCCACAATGAGCATCTGGTCATATATTACAGGATTCCTTTTGTCTTTCTTCCCATGGCACTTCTCAAAAACCCATAGAGGAAACAGAAACCAAGCAACAAAACACCTACAGAACAAAGACAAGTCCAGAAATCAGCACCTAGACCTATAATCATCAAAAACACAGATGCCTAAACTATAGGATAAAAACACAATCAATAACAACTGGGGCCACAGAGCCCAGCTTTCCTTCCACAGTTGGCCATGAATATTTCTGTATACCAGAAGCACAAGGAAATAACTTTAGATCTAAGTAGAGGAAGATAATAAAGATCTTCAAAGAAGAAATGAATAAATCCCTTAAAGAAATTGAGGAAAACACAAGCAGTTGAAGGAAACAAAGAACACTGTTAAAGACATAAAAAATGGAAAGAGAAGCAATGAAGAAAACACAAAACTGAGCAAATTCTGAAAGTGAAACATTTAGAAATTAAAAACTACAGAGGAACCCTTTATCAACAGAATACATAAGATGGAAGAGAGAATCTAATATTGAAGATGTGATTTAAAAAAAGAGGATGTGACATTCAAAGAAAACATTAAAGTTAAGAAACAAAAAGAAAAGTAAAATAATCCTGATACATTAAAAAAAAACCCTCTGACACAAGACATCTAGGAAATCTGGGACACACAGAAAACACCAAACCTAAGTATAATAAGAAGAATCCCAGTTCAATAACTCTGAAGATATTTTCAACAAAAACAGAGAAGAAAATTTTCCTAACCTATCAAGGTACAAATAAGCATACAGAATACCAAATAGAATGGATAGAAATGAAAATCCTTTCACTACGTAAAACAAAACAAAACAAAACAAATAAAAACCAAAACAAACAAAAAAAGGCCACTAAGGATAAAAATCAGAAGAAAATTAAAAGCTGCCATTGAAAAAGACCAAGGCAGACCTATTAGAATTATAACTGACTTCTCAATAGAGACTCTAAAAACCAGAAGGACTTTGACACATGTGCTGCAGATTCTAAGATATCACAGATTCCAGGCCACAATACTATGCCCTGTAAAACTTTAAATCAATATAAATATAATAAGTTATTCAATAACAAATCCAAACCTAAATTATATCTATCTATAAACCTGGCCCTACAGAAGGTACTAGAAAGAAAACCCTAATCTAAGGATGTTAGCTAGATCCAGGAATACATGGGATATAAATAATCCCATAGCAACAACATTAGAAGAAGGGAGTAACACACAAATACACAAGCACATGCACACCCCCCCACACTCCACCACCACCAAAACCAACAAAAAAATGGCAAGAATCAACAACCAACCATTACTCATGGATATCCCTCAATATCAATGATCCTAATTATCCAATAAAAAGACAGAGACTAACAGAATGGATCAAAAACAGGATCCAACTAAAAGCTTCATCCAAGAAATGAGCCTAAACATCAAAGGTAGACATTACCTTAGGTTAAAGAATGGGGAAAAGACATTCCAAGCAAATGGACCTAAGAAGAAGGTGTTATATCCATTTTACAATCAGCAAAATCTACTTTAAACCAAAGCTATTCAAAAGAGATAGGACAAACCACTACCTAGTTATCAGAGAAAAAAAGTAACCATGATGACATTTCAATTTTTAGCATCTATGCTTAATACAAAGACAGTTAAACTCATAAAAGATATATTACTCTAGTTTAATTCACATATTGACACTTATATCAGGTAATAGGAAACTTCAATATGCCATCACCAATGGACAAGTTATTCAAAAAAAAAAAACTAAACATGAAAGCACTAGAGCTAACACAAATTATAAACCAAGTTGATCTAAGAGATATTTAAAAGACACTTCACCCAATAGAAAAGAATCTACCTATTTCTCAGTATTCATTTTTTTCTCCAAGACTGAACACATGTAAAGACACAAAGTAGTCTCCACAGATACAAAGTTTGAAATAAGTGACTGCATCTCATCAGACCACCACAGATTAGACCTGGATATAAATAACAGCAAAAACAACATAAAGATTAGAAGGTCCTGGTAACTGAATGACTCTCTACATACTGAGAATGCATCAAGACATTCATAAAGAAATGAAAGACTTTCTAGAATTCAATGAAAATGAATACACAGAGTACCTGAACGTATAGGACACAATGAAAGCTGTGCTATGAAGAGAATTCAAAGCACACAGCAGCTACATTTAGAAAGAAAACAAGAAGAGCTCACGCTAGCAACTTGACAGCACATCTGAAAGCTCTAGAACAAATAGAAAGATGCACATCAAAGAGGAGTAGATGGCAAGAAGCAATCAAGCTGATTACTAAATCAATAGAATAAAATAAATCAATCTAATAAAATAAAAACAATCAAAACAATTCAAAGAATTAATGAAACAAAGACATGGTTCTTTATGAGGACAAAGAGAGAGACAAACTACTAAATGCCAAGAAAAATATTCAAATGAACAAAATCAGAAACAAAAAGAAGGAAATAGCAACAGACACCAAGAAGTGGGTAGGTGGGAGGAGGAGGAGATTCCTCATAGGAACAGGGGAAGGGGGCAGGGAAAAGGGAGGAACCAGGACAGGGGTAATATTTGAATATCCAATAAAAAAAGAAAAAAAAACCAAGTTCAACAGGAAAAAAAATACTGGTACCCTAGAAACTTTTCCATTTATTCTGTATTTTTCAGTATACTAGAATATATGATTTTTTTAACTGAAAGAAAGAAAGAAAGAAAGAAAGAAAGAAAGAAAGAAAGAAAGAAAGAAAGGAAATCAAGAGAATCAAAGGACAAACTTTAAAAACCTTTACTTTACCAAATTGGAAAATCTAAAACAATGATTTTTTATAGGACCACTTACCACAATTAAATCAAGATCAGAGGAATATTTTGAATGGAACTGTAACACCTAGAACACAGAATCAGTCATTGAAATTATTCTACCCACCCACCCCCAAAGCCCAAGGACAGTTTTGGCACAGAATTCTACTAGACATTCAGAGAGTTAATTCTAATAATCCCTAAATTATTTCACTAAGTATAAATAAAACGAACATTTCCCAACTCATTTTTAAGAGTTCACAGTTGCCCTGATACTCATACTACATAAAACTCAACAACAAAAGGGAATTACAGGCCAATTTTCCTTATAACATAGATACAAAATTCTCAATAAAATATCAAATCCAAGAACACATCCACAATGATCAAATAGGCTTCATCCCAAATGTACAGATGGTTTAATATGCAAACATCAGTAAATATAAGACACCATATAAACAGGCTGAAAAACAAATAACTAAAAAAACAGAAACAACTCATGATCATCTCAATAGATTCAGAAAAGGACTCTGACAAAATCTAGCACCCTCTATTGATAAAAGTACTTGAGAGATTTGGTATATAAGGGATATACCTAAACATAACAAAGGCAATTTACAACAAGTTTATAGCTTAAATAAAATCAAATGGAGGGAAATTCAAAACAATTGCATTAAAACTAGGAACAAGAAAAAGTTGTCCATTCTCTCCTGACTTATTCAATATAGTACTTGAAGTCTTAACATGAACAGTAATAAACTGAAAGAGCTCAAAGGGATACAAATTAGAAAGCAAGAAGTCAAAATATTAAATTTGCATATATGTATATATATATATGCATACACACATATATGTATGTATATATATGCATGTATATATAGCTAAGATTTCAACTAGGGAATTCCTACAGCTGACAAATACTTTCAGCATAAGAGCAGAATAAAAGATTAACTTAAAAAGAAATCAATAGCCCTCTGTGGTGGTTTCTAGATGCCCATAGACTTACGGTTTGAATGTGTGGCCATAGGAAGTGGTACTGTTAAGAGGTGTGCCCCTGTTGAAGTAGGTGCAGTTTTGTAAGAAGTGCGTCAGTGTGGAGGCAGGCTTTGGGGTCTTATATAACCTCAAGGTAGTCCTAGTATAACACAGACAGGCTCATTCTGCTGACCAGATTGAGATGTAGAAGGTAGAACTCTCAGCCCCTTCTTCAACACCATGTGGGCCTGCACACTGCTATGCTCCAGCCATGATGGTAATGGACTAACCCTCTAAACCTGGAAGCTATCCCCTAATTAAAAATTTTGTTTTATAAGAGTTGTGATCATAGAGTCTCTTTACAGTAATGAAACCTTAAAACAGAAGTTGAAGTAAAGTATTGCTGTGTTAGTCTTATCATGTTTCTTTTTTTTTTTTTTTTGAGCAATGAGGATTTTCAAACTTTGTATTAGAAAAGCAATGCAATGCTTTAAGTGCTGCCTAATGGACTATACTATTGAGAGAACCAAAGACAGCAGTGTGCAGAGGGAGTTAACTATGGCGATTGGCTAAAGAAGTCTCAGGGAAAAAGAATTTTAGTATGATACCTAGAGATCATGCTTGTGATGTTTTGTTGAAGAATGGGGCTGCTTTTTGCACTTGTCTGAAGAGTCTGCCTGAAAGTGAAGAGATTTAGATTAATTTCATTTGCAAAGGAAATCTCAAAGCAGCCTAGAATCCACTCCATCCTTTGGTTCACTCTTATGAGAAGGTTTTGAATAAAGGAAGTTGAGAAAGGAAAAACACAAAATGTATGGTTCAAGGATAAAGGGGACACCAGTAAGTAGAATGGAGCTAAGTCTTGTGTTCAAAGATATAATCAGATTAAAAGTATTAAATGGAATTAAGGTAGTGGTGACCTCTATCCAGCAAGATCCTATCTAGCAAAGCATCCATCTTGTGAAAAGGAATTAAAGGAAAGCTTAGAACTATCTTTAATCCCAGAACTCAGGTGACAGAAACATGCAGATCTCTGTGTTCAAGGTCAGTCTACAGAGGTGTCCAAGACAGCCAAACATAGATAGTAATACATGCTTTAGATTCAAGGATAGAAGAAAAGGGTTTATAAATTCTCTCTCTATGACTAAGTAAAGTTGCTAAGTCCAGATGTGTGGCTGGTGTTTCCCTGCATAGAGGATCAGAGAGGTCATTGTATGAAACTGAAGGTGAACCTTGGATTTCCTTGGACACTTCAACAGGTAAGGGATGCCAGAGCCATGGGCGACCTGTCAAGGAAAGCTGGTAAAATGGAGTGGAACCAGCCCAAGAAAATGAAATATGCTGCAGTTAACAAGGATGAAAAGAGATGGAGATCTGATGAGCATTTTGACAGCAGACATTTTGGAAATATATAATTTGGAGTTTTCCCAGCTGGGCTTTGGTCTTGCTATGGTCCAGTATTTTTTACTATGCTCCCTCCCCTATATCTTGGAATGGTAATACATATTGTTTGCCATTAAATGTTGACAGTTTGTGATCTGCTTCTTATTTTTAATTTGTAGGGGATTATACTTAAGAGAGTGCACGAATCTCAGAAGAGATGTTGAACTTTTGAATTTTAAACATTATTGACACTATGTTGGACTGTTGGCTTTGGAAGTTGAACTAAATACATTTTGCCTTATGTTATGGCTACAAGATTTTGAGAACAGGAAGTAGAATGTGATGAATCGAATAGGTTTGTCCCCCATAGATTCATGTGTTTGAATGCTTAGCCCAGTGAATGTGGTACTATTGGGGATATGGAATTATAGGAATGGATTTGGTCTTGTTGGAGGAAGAAGTGTGTCACTGGAAGCAGGCTTTATATATCCTCAAGTTGTGCCCAGTGTAGCACTCTAAGTGTTCTTCTGCTGCATTAGCATCAAGACATAGAACTCTCAGTTCCTTCTTCAAAATGTCTGCCTGTATGCTACCATGCTCCCTGTCATGACCATAATGGACTGAAGCTCTGAAACATTAAGTCATTCCCAATTACATGTCATCATAAAAACAGTTGTCATGGTCATTGTTTCTTTTCACAACAAAGAAACCTTAGTAAAGGCACACTCCTATATAAAAATAACAAACAGAGAAAAAAATCATGAAAACATACTCTTCACCATAGCTTCAAGTATTACAAAGTATTAAAATACCTTGGAGTAACTCTAACCAAGCAAGTAAAGACCACTATGATAAAAGTTTCAAGTCTTTTCAAAAAGACTTTGGAGAAGATATCAGAAGATGAAAAGATCTCATGTATTCATAGATTGGGAGGAGTAACTTAGCCAAACTGGCATTCTATAAAAATCTACAAATAGAATACAATTATCATCAAAATTTCAATATAATTCATTATAGACCTTGAAATAATATTACTTCATACAGAAAAAACAAAAAACCAAGAATAGGTGAATAATAATGATCTCAAATAATAAAAGACTGCTGGCAGTTTCACTATTCTCAATTTCTACTTATATATAAAGCTATACTGATAAAATCAGCATCCGATGGTAGTGGTATAAAATCAGGCACATTGATCAATGAGATAGAATTGAAGACCCAGACAAAAACACATATGGACACCTGCTGTTCTTCAGATGCCAAGTAGCCTTGGTTTATGTTGCTTATGTTCTTGTGCTTGCCTCTTGCCATCTGTTTATCTCTAGTCCTACCTGTCCTTGATGTCTCTGACTGGAGCCTGCCCATCCTGTGATCCTTGTGTCAGAACTCCTCAGAGTCCAGCTGTCTCTGTGATACTATGATTCTGGGATCCTGAAATCCTGGGTGTGTTAGATTTCCTGTGATTCAAGCTTTCTCTGGGTGTTGCAGGAGTGAGCGGAAAGCTAGAGTCATGGGTACAGGTGCGAGAAAGAAGGAACCTGTGCTTCTGGCTGGGCAGGGGTTTATGTTTCCCTTATTCCTGTGGAGTCCTAATTACACCAGACATTGGGAAAGATGTAGTGACCTCAACTGTGATCTTGAATGTGTCAGAGTTCCAGTGATCCTGGCTGTGTCTGATCTCCTGGGAATCAAGATTCCTCTCTGATTCTGTGATCCTATGATCCTGGGCCTGTCAGAGCACCTATGATCTTGGGTGTGTCAGAGCACCTGGGAGTCAGACTCCCTCTGGGTGTTATAGGAATGGGTCCACAGCCAGCACCCCAGGTCTGCTCTGGGTATAGTTTCAAACTGGAATGAACCTGTGCCACTCATTGGACAGGAGTTTCTGCATCTCTGGGTCCCATTGGTCGCAGCTACTCCAGGGGTCGGGGCAGATGTTATGGCCTCATCAGTGATCCTGGGTGTGCCAGAGCACCTGGAGATGCCCATAAATATACAAGAAGCCTACACAACACCAAACAGATGGGTCAAAAACCATCCAGTGGAAAAAAAGACAGCATTTTCAACAAATGGTATTGGTTCAACTAGCAGTCAGTATGTAGAAGAATTCAAATTGATCCATCCTTATCTTCTTGTACAAAGTTCAAGTCGAAGTATATCAAAGACTTGCACATGAAACCAGATACACTGAAAATAATAGAAGAGAAAGTGAAGAAGAATCTTAAACACATGGGCACAGGGGAAATTTTCCTGAATAGAACACGTATGGCTTATGCCCTAAGATCAACAATCAACAAATAGAACCCCTAAAACTGAAAAGCTTCTGTGTGTCAAAAGACACTGTCAATAGAACAAAATGGCAACAGATAGATTTGGAAAAGAGCATTACCAACCCTACACCTGATAGAGGACCAACATCCAAAATATCCAAAGAACTCTAAAGCTAGACTCCAGAGATCCAAATAACTCTATTAAAAAATGGTTACAGAGCTAAACAGAATTCTCAACTGAGAAATATCAAATGGCTGAGAAGCACTTAAAGATATGTTAAATGTTCTTATTCATGCAAATTAGAACCACCCTGAGATTCTACCTTACACCAGTCAGAATGGCTAAGATCAAACAGCAGATGCTGGTGAAGATGTAGAGAAAGAGGAACACTCTTTCATTGCTTGTGGGATTGCAAGCTGGTACTACCACTTTGAAAATCTGTCTGGCAGTTCCTCAGAAAATTCAAAATTGTTCTACCCAAGGACCCAGCTCTACCACTCTGAGGCATATACCCAAAAGACGCTCCAATATATAACAAGAACACATGCTCCACTATGTTCATAGAAGCCTTATTAATGATAGCCAGAAACTGGAACCGACCCAGATGCCCTTCAACAGAGGAATGGATAAAGAAAATGTGGTATATATACACTATGGAGTACTACTCAGCTTTTAAAGCAAGGACTTCATGAAATTGAAAGGCAAATGGATGGAACTTGAAAATATCATCCTGGGTGAGGTAACCCAGTCACAAAAGAACACACATGTATGTACTCACTGATAAGTTGATATTAGGCAAAGAGAAGCTTGGAATACCCATGATACTACTCACAGACCATATTCAACACAAGAAGAAAGAAGATCACACCAAAGTATGAATGCTCCAGTCCTACTCAGGAGGGGGAAGAAGATAGTCTCTGGTAAGTAGAAGTAGAGATGGATCTGGGAGGGAGAGTGGAGGGTGAGGAAATAGGGGGCCAGTTCAGATATGGGAAGAGATGGGGAGAAGTACAGAGGGTCAGGAATTTGAGAGCAGGTGTGTAGCAAAGGGGGAAGGAGCACTGGTTATAGCTACTAGAAAGTTCCAGATGACAGGAATCCAAGAGGTTCAAAGGAACCAAATGGGAGGACATCAGCCAAAATACCCAACAAAGGGGAGATAGAACCTATAGAGACCATATCCAGTGGATAGGCATGGTCCCCAGTTAAGGCATGGGGCCACCCACCCACCTCGAAAATATCAAGCATTCCTCCTGTCAAAGGGGAATGCATGGACAAGTGGAGCAGAAACTGAGGGAAAGGCCATCCAGAGACTCTCCCACCTAGGGATTTATCCTACCTGGAGACCAAACACAGACACTACTGCTGACGCCAAGGAAGAGTTTACTGACAGGAGCCCGATATAGCTGTCCCCTGAGAGGCTCTGTCAGAGACAGACCAATCCAGAAGCAGATGTACACAGCCAAACACTGGACTGAGGGAGGAACCCCAATGGAGAAGTTAGGGCAAGGACTGAAGGGATTTGCAACCCCATAAGAAGAACAACAATATCAACCAACCAGACCCCCCAAAAGCTTCCAGGGACTTAACCAGGAAACAGAGTACCAAGGGGGTGGTGGTGCCCATAGATCCAGCTGGATATATACCAGAGGAATGGCTTATTTGGCATCCTTAAGGGAGCCCCTTAGTCCTGTAGAGACTTGATGACCCAGGATAAGGGAATGCTGGGGTGCAGAGACAGGAGTGAGAGTACCCTGATAGAGGCAGGTGGAAGGGATAGGGGGCTTGTGGAGGGGTAACTTGGAAGAGGGATAACATTTGAAATATAAATAAATAAAGTAACCAAATAAAAAACACAGTTAACTGTTGTGGTAAATGTTAATAAATAGATATACCAACTCACACTATTGCTGGCCCTTGCAGGCCACATGGCATCTGCGGAGTCCTTCCATCTCAATTAGCGAAACATCCCAACCTGACTGGACAAGTTTCCAATTTCCATCCCAACCGGCTTTTGCTGGTTGCTTTCTAGCCCCAACAGCATCTCTACCTCCAATGCAAACCCCAGTACTGGCTATGTATCTCATGACTCTCTGCTGTGAACTCTGTTTACATTCCCTGCATTCGCCCCCTGTGGATATAGTCATAACTCCCAGTAACCTGTTAAAAATCAAAACTCAATAAGCTTGTAATTTATCAATATCAATATAGACATCAATCCACAGATAAGAATTGCAGTGTAGATACAAACAGAATTTTCAGTAGTAGATTCACAAATGACTGAGAAACAAAGAAATGTTCAACATCTTTAGCCATTGGGAAAATGAAAATCAAAACTATTTTGATATTCCACCCTATAACTGTCTGAATGGCTAACATTAATAACACATGCTAGAAAGAATGTGGAACAAAATAAACAAGATACCTTCATTGCTGGTGGTAATACAAACTCAACAGTCACTGAATATGGCAGTTTCTCAGAAAGTTGGGAATTGATTTACCTTCAGATCCAGCTATAATACTCCTGAAGAATGTTTCATCCTGACATGGGCATACTTGCTCAAATATGATCACTGTGGCTTTATCAATAATAACCAGAACCTGCAAACAACCTTAATGTCCTTCAGAAAATCAGATTCAGAAAATGAGGCACAATTACAGATGGTGTATTATTCAGTGGTTAAAACAAAAACTTGAAATCTGCAGACTTTTATGTAGCACTAGAAAAAATTATTTTCAGTAAGGTAACCCAAACCCAGAAAGACAAATATGATGTACATTCACTTATAAGTGGATATTAGCCAT
This sequence comes from Rattus norvegicus, assembly GCF_021556685.1. Taxonomy (NCBI): domain Eukaryota; kingdom Metazoa; phylum Chordata; class Mammalia; order Rodentia; family Muridae; genus Rattus; species Rattus norvegicus. The sequence goes on from NC_141549.1 coordinate 36,699,338, forward strand.
TCAGTAAATAATAACCAAGCTACAATCTGCAGACCCAGAGGACATAGTAACAGAGGATCTTCTGGAGTGTTGGACATAATAGAATAGATTTTACAGGTTGACAGAAGGTAGGTAAACACAAGAACAGGTAATGGGATGAGGTCTGGAAGAGATGGGTTAGAGCGAGAGAGTTGTGGAAGATATAGGCAGAACTGAGGAACTTTCCCTGGGAGGTGTAGAAACCTAGTACAATGGAGGAATCCTGGTAATAAAGGATATGGAGTCTCAAGAGGTCATTCCTTGTCATCAGGAGGCACTGACTTTAATTTAATTGAGTTGTTGGACGGGCTGTTGCTAGGCAAATGTTGTTCTCTGAAAATTGATAGCAGTGCCCCATTGTTGAGGACAACACCCACAAAAGTCATTGGACTTGGAAAACTTAAGCGGATGTATGCATGGAAACTTCATCTCTAAAAGCTAGCCTGCTTGGCGAAAGAAGGTACAGCACTGGCTACAGAAGAGAAAGCTGACACCAACCCATCCACAGAACCATTAACCTATAATTTGTTCTGCTTGTAAATAAACTGGGGAGCTGGTGTTACAGAACTTGTAGGAACTAAGGAATTGATGTTACAGGACTTGTGGGAGTGACCAATCAACGTCTGATTTGACTTAAGGCCAACTATACAGGAAGGAACCCAAACCTAACACACTTCGAGTAATCAAACCAGAGATGAGATGGGCCAGAGACCAATGATAAAAACACGTACTACTGGCCCTAAATAAACATTTCAACTTATCATTGAAGTCAGTCCTAATGATATTCTGCTCTACTCATAGATGAGTGACGTATCCAGTCATTGTCAGAGAGGCTTTCTTTGGCAAAAGATGGGAAAAGACTAAGAAACCAACAACTAGATGTTATGTGAATAGTCAAAATGGAGGTATCCATGAAATTCTTCCACCAGAACTCAGGGAATCTAGAGAAAAAGAAAGAGGAGAAAAGATTATAAGAGCCAGAGGCGCTAGATACCAGCAGAAAAAGGCAAGGTACATCTGAGCTCACAGGGACTGAAGTAGCAAGTACTGGGCCTACCTGAGGTCCATAGGTCCTCCCTGTATATCCTATAACTGTTATCTTAGTATTTTATGGAACTCCCAATAGGAGAAGGAATCCAAAGAGAAGGCACTGTTAACAGAAAGGAAGGAAGGAAGGAAGGAAGGAAGGAAGGAAGGAAGGAAGGAAGGAAGGAAGGAAGGAAGGAAGGAAGGGAGAAAAGAAAGAAGAAATTGAAACTAATGAATTTATTAAATTAAATATTAGAATAATAAAACAATTTTATGCCAATATATACAAATTTTATAAAGAACTGCCCTGAATAACTTCCTATGGTTTGTCCTTTAACCTGTCAGAGGACATCCAAGTTGTTTCTACTTGGTGTAGTTATTAGTAAACCTGCTATATACATTTGCATAAGGTGTTTTTGAATATTCAGGTTTCAAATATGTTCACTAAGATCAAATTGCTAAGAAATTTTAAAATTTTTTCTATTTAGCAAGTTGGCTAATTTCATACACCCTGTAAGCAAGAAGTAATAGCATCCTTTTGCTATGCAAAAATCCCTGTCCTTCAAATAATAAATACAAAGTTATAGAGAAAAATTCAACTATTTCATAAACAATTTAACTATTAAAATATTTTATGCATATTTATTAAAATCTATGTATGAAGTATTTCTAGGTGCGTTGATCATTATTTACTATGTTAACCTCACAAAAAATCATATGGAATATTTTTACAACAAAAGAAATGCCAGGCCCATTTCACAGAGTGGGACATTGCCTTGTGTACAAATAGATATTAGTGAAACATATTTGAAATGTATATTTCTTTTACAGAAGTTTAATGGTCAGCTCACAATTCTATTCCTGTAATGATAAGACTATGCACATCTTAACTGAACAAATTTTACAGTACAGTAACTTTTTGTATCATAGAAAGTGGGCATAAACAAATTAAAATTAAGTAGCCATTTAATGTGTTAATGGTTTTCAAGAATATGTTGTTTCTGATTTGCTGTATTGTGAAAGATTTTGTACTCAAATTCAACTTCTCAAATAGATGGTGTACTTTACTTTTGACTTTGAAATATGAGCTATTTGTCTCCTATGATTCCTTCACAAAGTATAAAACTTTAGTGGTAACATTTATGATAACCAATATCCAAGACAAAAGAAATGTCTTGAATGTCAGCTTTACCGTGTGTTAAATTCTCTATTCCAACCATCATAAGGGATCACTTACATATTTTTTAATATACATTTAAAAAATAAAACCTTGCTGTCCTGTGCAATTGAATCCTTTTCTGCTTTTCCTGAACTACATTTTGTAACATCAAAATGACCAAATTATCCTCAAAACACCACTGAAAGGTAAATAACTGGAATTACATTATAATGGGTTATAAAATCAGTTTATTTATATATGGAATATATATGGATAATCACGAATGAATTTTTGTTTTGAGCTTTGATCATTCTTTGATGCTGACTTCAACTGGGGATATATGAATCCTATTGGCAAATGGGATTTCTCTGAAATAGCCTTTCAAGAGCACAGTAGAGTCATGCTAAAATCACTTGTAAGTGGGGTTAATGAGGTTGTTTTAAAAGAAGTAGTCTCAACTACTCAAGGAATTTTAAAATAATTTATAATATTGCAAGCTAATGGTAAGGTGAGTCACCAAGTATTGTCTTTAGCTTTAGCACTCAGTGAAATACATGTTGAAGATGTATCTGCATGTAAACCAATAAGAAACAATAATTGATAGTGAGAAATTTGGTTTTATAACACTATCCTCTTTGCTGTTGGCTATAGATTATGACAATAATTTAATTTGCAAATTTACATGCTTAGGTATTTCATGACAATTATCTTTCTCTGCTTACAGAACTTACTTTTTTCTAAAAATCACATGAATGGAATAATTCTCATATTTCCCATTGATTAAAGTGTTTCCTTTACCTAAATTGCATATGCTAACACTATCCATGGGATTATGTATGCAAGGACTCTATTTTTTTTTAGTGTGACAGTATCTGAATGTGTAGCATTTGACCTCTCCATACATTTGATACTATTTTGGAAATTAAAAATAAATATTATCAATGGTTTTAATAAATGTCTTAAAGCTTTTATATTAATTTAATGATATTTATATTGTTAGTTCTGGACCTTGCAGTAACTGTATATTTACATGTGAAGATCACGAAGTAGTTTGTGCTTATGTCTGTTTTATTTTCAATGCATAAATATGAGTTTTCTAACTGTTCTATACCTTCATAACATCTTGTCATTCCTTTATCTGTACACGTCACTGCAACGTGCATAACACTTTCTCATGATTTTCATTTGGACTTCCATAGCAGTGATGTTAACTGTGGTTTTCTGTATGAGATGAGATGTCAAACCCTTTCTCTAATTCTATTGGGAAAATTTATGAAATTTGTTATTTGTAAGTTTTCTTTATTCACAGATGCAATTATGTATTTTAAAAATATTTTTCCATTCTGTGTTATGTCTCTGTATTTTTACATGTAAAAATACGTGTCTGATTTTTTTAAATTCTGATCATGTTTGTTTTATAAGCTTCACTTTCAGTGATAAATACAGAGTTTTGTTTAAAGATGTAATCTTATAATTTTTGTTATTTTTCTTTCTCTTAGAAGAGATAGCTTAAATTCTGTCACTATGACCATGTTTGACCAAACTTTTTAATGGAATGTAAGGCTATATTTTCATACTTTTAATGATTTTCTTTCTTTCTTTCTTTCTTTCTTTCCTTTTTCTTTCTTTCTTCACATTAACATTACTGGGAAGTACAATTTAATGTATTATCTTTCCAGTCCTGAGTTGATTCTAAAACACCCATTTACCAAACGTTAAAAAGTCCACCAAACCTATGCTGAGCTAATGTTATCAATTTATTATAACCAATAATAATAATTATTTTATTATAACCAACTCCGATATAATGCAGGCTAAAGTTCTGATGTTGTAAGTTCAAGATATGATGCTTTGTTCTGGGTAAATATGTCTGATAAAACAGATGTCAAGTTTCATTGCTATTTTTAAATTTCCACAGGGAAGGCACTGGGAAAGCAAAGGAGTATTTGTAGCTAATTGCATTGTCTTGGCTACTAGAACAGACTCATTAGCTGTGAAGTCTAAATATTGCAGTTGCAGCTTATCTTACTATGTGTCTGTACAATCTGCCATTCTATCTAGTAATAAGAAAGGTAAAAACAATGTTCTGTACCTCCCCAATTATATAATACTAAACGTATTGAGCATGAGGATGTAGAGTCCTTCCTTGAGTAAGATAATCAATATGTGGTAGGTTAGCTAACAGATATCCAGGCATTCATTTCCCCCAAATGAATAAAAAAGGAAAATAAAAAAAATCCTTCCCTTAAAAGTTTACAAGGTAGAGAGGGAGTTAATAAAGTATAACCACATCAAAAAACATATTAACTACTGTGTAAAAGATGAAAAACCCTATAGACAGAAGAAATGCTACAGCAAGGTGGAGTTTTCAGATTTGAATTAATTAATTAGAAGAACATATAATACAGAGTATATATTAAGGTTGCGAATGCTTCTAAAATTTCTATTCTAATTTGGCATTATACAAACAATGAACTGCTCTATATTACTCCAATAAAACAAGTTCAAATCACCTCAAAGAAAAACAATTTAAAATAATGAAATAGGAATAATTACCTCATTATTTACTCTAATTGAGTCCAAAGTAGTGATCTTAGCTATGAATTCCCGGAAAGAATGATAAGAAACTGAACAATACTTTCTGTCTCATTTGTATGCACTAATACAATTTCTGAGGATATTAAAATCATTCAATTCTTCAAACTAATATATTTTCTGTTAAAGACACTATAATTTTAAGTCTAAGAATAATAGTGAAGACATGATAATAAAAGAAGAGATTTGAAAATCATTAAATCCACACACTAAACATGTCATCTCTTCTAAAACCTAATCTATGAGGAAAGAAGCTTTTTAGAGAAATACTCAAATTATGTTTAATAGTACCGTGAAATGAAATCTAGGTAATGCCGATGTTTTCTACTATATAAAGTAATCAGAAACATAAAAATGACTTTCTATACTTCAAAGCCAATTTAGCAAAGACAACCATTTACTTTCTTTGATACATTTTATAGAATAGCAGACTTTATTAAACACCTTTGGAAAAAATCTAAGACCAGTGTGATGTCAAGTTAATATTTCACTGCTAAAACATATTGTACATATCAATCAAGACCACTTGTTTGCATGTAATTCACAGCATGTACTATACTATGACTTTGAGTGAACTGTGATTTTACTCACAAAATCATATGAATATTAGAATAAATATGGAAAGATATTGAGCAAAGGAGTTCTATGCATTTAGTGTAGTTCACTTTTAGAGCATTACTTTAATTTGGCAAATATTTAATAGTTCAAGATGATAGTGATTCCATTTTATTTATGTGAAAAATACTTTTAAAAATCTGCATCAGTATGCTTGTTTGTAAAGCATATTATCCAGATTAAAATCCTAAGTGTCAAGCAAAAAATATTATGAGTATAAAATACAATTTAAAATTAATATAATTATAGTTAAGGGAAAATAACAAATGTATTCATTAATGTTAAACCTTCCATTCAAGAAGGCTTAGCTTTTTGTTTTTCCAACGTTTTGGCTTATTTCTTAAGATTACTAATCTATTCATGGTTACACTACTACAGTTCTCTCGCCAAACATTATTAGAAATAAAGACAGAAGAGTAATTACAACATTTGTGAGACTAATTTGACATTGGTGCATCATTGATATAAATGCACTCATTTGCATCTATTAATCTCCCTAAAATTTGTTCATTTTATACAATAGTCTAACAATATAGTTAAGTTATACTAAGTTTTTAATGCAGTAAAACGATCTTGTTTACTATCTCTAAAGAAAACTCAAGAACAAAAGCCTTAGCAGTGAAGCCATGTTTCAGATTACAATGGGAGAGAAAGACGAGAATCAGAATCAGATCTATTATTTAGACATCAACATGGAATACTTTATTCATTCTGAATATTAAGGAAATGTGTAAATTAATTTTCCTTTCATCATAATTATTGATAAATGAATATAATATGGAGTAAGGTTAGGGGAGATGTTTCAGTGTGTAAATTGCTTTCCCAAGTTGAGATGTAAATGCTAGACAGATGTGCCAGTCCACCCTTTATCTCAGTAGTCAGGCTGCAAAGACAGTGGATTCCTAAAGCAAACTGATAAAAAAATCTGGGCTATGGTGTCAAGTGGAAAGCTGAGCCTCAAAGTATAAAGTGGGACATGATCAAGGAGGATGTCTCTGACATGTACACATACATGTATATACATGTGCACTGATGCACAGGTAGCCTACACTTACACAAACATCAATAGATGCCTGTTCCACACATGCAGAAAAATCCTGATGGGCTGTGGAGTTATTTTGTATTATTTGTATACAGGTAATTCAGAAAGTAATAAAGTATTCAGTTTATAATGTCTGTATAAGGGACGTATACAAAGATTCATGGACTGTTAATTATATACTATCAAATAAGGTATTTAAGTGCTTATATGAAGGTAGTTGAAACACTTTTTGAAGTATAGGTAAGATGGCTAAAGAGTATAATAATTTTCAAAATCAAATATGTTTGAGTTATACTACCTTTGGAAAATATAGAGTAAGCTATTAATGAACACTTGAATTTTCTTCTAGACATTAAAGGCCAGTTCAATTCCATAATTTTAAGAGCAGATTAACATGTTTACTTATAGGGAGAGTTACAACCTACAAAATGTAACTATTATATGGCCCAATAACTAGATAATAACTCTAGTCAATTTAATCACAAGTTTCCCAAGTCTCATAAGAGCCAATGAGCCAAGAGTCACGATGACTCAGAACCACCTACATGATGCCCACATAAATTTCTGTGGCACTGAAGTGGAGAAATACAGTGAGGAAAATAATGTAACAATTTTTGTGAATTTTTGATAATTAATAATATAAATCATTCTGTGCAACAAATATTTATTGATGGTCATCACCCCAATACCAAAGCAGAGTCTTTCCCCCTCCAAACCTCCTTACCTAATCAATGGATCAGAATTATAGAGGATTTTAAGTTGTTATACCTAAAAAACAGACAACAATGATTAAAACAAAAACCTATTGCTCGGGATTAAGATGGAAATGGTGTGTAGGCATTGAAAATTTCCAGGAAAGATTATATTTATGACTGTAGCAAATACATTGCTAAGGTTTAGGATCATGTCATTAAGAATTAAGTAAATATCTATTCTGAACAAAACAGTTGATACAAATGGAATTTTTAAGAAGGGGAGTTTGAAAAAGTCAACATAGCTTTGGTAAAGACAGCAAATTTGGACTCAGGGCGCTTTTAGAATTGATAGCTCAGGAACTGAGTGATGAGGGATTATTGAAGGTAAACAGAGGGGGAAAGAAATCTGAAGAAAAGGCAAAATAAAATACAACTACAATATATGAAAAACTCCCTAGAGAATTTACATTGAACAGTCTGGTAAAAATCTTTTCACACTCATCCAAACTTGCTTCAATGTGTGAAATCATGAACTCTAACAAGGAAAGTTCTTCATTAACCAAGAAGAATGTTCACATGGCATCATTTACTTACAAGCAAATTTACAACAATAATTTAAAGGGAAACAAACTGATCCCTCTCCATTGTCATATCTATGAAGAAATTCACATTTTAGGGATTCGCTCAGACTGGCTCCTCAGGAGGAATTTAACATAAAAGTATCATTGCCTGCCATTGCCTCTAAGACATTTCAGTAAACAGGCTAAGACAACTGATATTGCAAAACTAAGCTAGTGTGTGTTTGTCTCTTAATTGTATGCAAACATTTAAAGTGTAAATATAAATAAAAACATTATCAAATCAGAAAAATGTCATACAAAAAAAACCCTTTGGTATAACTTGCAGGATACTTTTTCAAGCTAAATGACATTAGAGTATGTTATGGAAAATTTAAAATTTATTAAGTAAGCATGCTAGGATAAACTAAGACTAATATAATATTGAGTAAAACACTACAGTTAGTATAATATAGGTATACAGTATTTATAAGTCAACAGTAATGCACAGTATTGCACAAAACCTTCACATTCTGATGACACTCACAGACCTGCAGAAGAGAGCACCATTCACGGTAAGTGACATAGACCCATTTCATCATCTTCTATGTCTGCTCTCCGTATGACCATACTACAGATGCCTTCCACCTCTACTCTCCAGTTTCGTGTAGCCCTATGACCACACTGCAGTTGCCTACAGTATTTTGATCTTGTAGAGCAACATTTCCATGCTGGTGTGTAGCCTAGGACATGACGTATCCCACATAAGCAATAAGCTATTGACGTTGAATTTGTCTTATTTCTACAAAATGATAAAATACCTAATGATGCAGTTTCTAGAACATATGATTGTAGTCAAAATATGTATGAATATACATGTTACACATAAGACCCATGATAATGAGTCAATTTAGGTGAGGAGTATACTCAGAATGCCTTTATTGGGCTATTTAACTCAAGTTTTTCTCAATTATATCTCCCAATTAAATTCTCATTTGGGTGAATTTTATTATATACACAGAACAGCATTAAGTAGTTCTCTTTAAATAAATCAGCTTATAGCGTTAATAATGCTAGTTCTCAGGTTAACTGGAGTATAATTTAATTTTTAAATTTAACACTTGTTTCAAGTATTCTTATTTTGAGTATTATTCCTATAACAAGTTCATACATTTAAACAGGGTCTGCTCACATCACAAAGTAATCAAATATTCAAAATCTCAAAGCTGAACTGGACAAACAGAAGAATGATTTATTTACAGTTATATTAATCATGTATAATATATTAATTAAATATTAACTAGATTTTTATAAACCGCAAGAACTTTCCATTATTAATATGTGCTATATAGCAACAAAGCTGACATAAGCACTTTCTTGTCTTGAGACACAGTTGTATGCAAAGATGTAACTAAACGACCTTCACATTCATATACCACTTTTGTTTTAGTTGGCAGAAAAAGTGAAACTCATGGTAATCACCGCGAAACATTTTCCCACAGGTTCAGAAAGCATAAAAAGTTACATATGAAAATTTATTGTTACTAAAAATTTACCATTGTATGTGTTAAATTTATATATTTCTATACATATATAAATTAACAAAGCAGATGCACACACACACACACACACATATATATATATACGCACACACACACACACGTCTGTGTGTGTGTGTGTGTGTGTGTGTGTGTGTGCGCGTGTAAACTTTTCTGCCATGGCAATACTACGGAAGTCAGCTTTAAATACCTTTATGATTATATTACAGCCATGAAGTTCTGAGAAACTGCTAATAAACTGGATTGCATTTTATACACTCGCACTTTTCTATAAATCCTAAATGTCAAGTAAAAACAAAAATACTGACTGTATGCAATATGGAAGAGTTCAAAAATATGAAGAAGTCACTGCAGATTTAAATTGATATGTGGTTTTTATACAATTTGCAGTCATTAAATGTATAATTAACAAATAGTAAAGTCATATATGAAATTTTTATTGGATATTTTATTTACCTTTCAAATGTTATCCCCTTTCCAGGTTTCCACTCCTCAAACCCTCCATCCCATCCCCCCTCCTCCATTCCTATGAGGGTGCTCCCCCGCTAACCCACCCACTCCCACCTTACCGTTTTGCCATTCCCCTATGCTGGGGCATGCCTTCACAGGACCAAAGGCCTCTCCTCCCATTGATAAGGCCATCCTCTGCTACATAGACAGCTGGAACCACGGGTCCCTCCACGTGTACTCCTTGGCTGGTGGTTTATTCCCTGGGAGCTCTGGGGAGTCTGGCTGGCTGATACTGTGGTTCTACCTATGGGATTGCAAGCCCCTTCAGTTCCTTCAGTCGTTTCCCTAACTGTCTATTGGGGTCCCCCGTGATCAACAGATGGTTGGCTACGAGCATTCACATCTGTATTGTCAGGCTCTGAAAGAAGCTCTCAGGAGAGGCTATAAGAGGTTCCTGTCAGCAAGCATTTTCTGGCATGCACAGTAGTGTCTGGGTTTGGTGTCTATATATGAGATGAAATCACAAGTGGGGCAGTCTCTGGATGGCATTTCCTTCAGTCTCTGCTCCACTCTTTGCCTCTGTCTTTCCTTTAAACAGGAGCAATTTTGGAGATGAGTGAGTGGCCCCATCCCCCAACACGGAGCCTTGTGTTACCTCTGGATATGGTCTCTCGACTTCGTTGGGCATTTTATCCAATGTCATCCCTGTTGGGTGTTGGGAGACTTGCTTTCCTGGCATCTGGAACTTTCTAGTAGCTACTCCCAGTTGCCCCTCCCACCTCTCCATTACAACGCACCTCTGTTCAATTCCCTGAATCTCTGGATATCATCCCTTTCTCCTCCCATACTTGATCCTGCCCTGTGCTTTATTTCCCCTCTCCCTCTTCTCTTTTTCCCAAGTCCCTAAAAACCTTTATTTCCTGTGAGTATTTCGTTCCCTCTTTTTTTATTGGATATTTTATGTATTTACATTTCTAATGTTATGCCATTTCCCCCTCTCCCATCTCTCTTCTCCACTTCCCCTGCTTCTAGAAGATGCTCCCACTCCCATCCATTCACTCCCACCTCAAAACTGAAGCATCCACATTTGGTCTTCCTTCTTCTTGAGCTTCATATGGTCTGTGAGTTGTATCATGAGTATTCTGAGAATTTAGGCTAATATCCACTTAGTAATGAGTACATAGAGTACAAACCATGTGTGTTCTTTTGTGAATGGGTTACCTCACTCAAGATGATATTTTCTAGTTCCATTCATTTGCCTAAGAATTTCACAAAGTCATTGGTTTTAATAGCTGAATAGTACTCCATTATGAAAATGTAGCATGTTTGCTATATCCATTCCTTCATTGAAAGACATCTGGGTTTTTTTCGGATATTATAAATAAGGCCACTGTGAACATAGTGGAACATGTATCCTTGTTATATGTTGGAGCATCTTTTGGGTGTATGTACGTCCAGGAGTGGTATAGCTAGGTCCTCAAGTAGTACTATGTCAAATTTTCTGAGGAACCTCGAGATTGATTTCCAGAGCGGTTGTACCTGCTTGCAATCCAAACAACAATGGAGGAGTGTTCCACTTTTCTCCACATCCTTGCCAGCATCTGCTGTCACCTAAGTTTTTGCTCTTAGCCATTCTGTGTGAGGTGAAATCTCAGGGTTGTTTTGATGTACATTTCCCTAATGATTATGGATGTTGAATATTCCCAATACAGTGAACTTAGTTTATCACCCACACCAGCACAGGTCCCATGTTCAGCAGTAATGGACCAACATATAATTGGATTCTGTGGAGGTTTTTTGTTTGTTTGTTTTATTTGTTTGTTGTTTTGTTTTTGTGGTATGCGTGCGTGCGTGCGTGCGTGTGTGTGTGTGTGTGTGTGTGTGTGTGTGTGTGTGTGTGCTTTTCTTTGATTGTAGTTTTGTGGATTTGATGGTTTTTTTTCCTTTTTTGATGTAATTTTATTTTGTTTTCTTTGTTTGGGAGTTTTGTTTCATTAGGTATTTTGTTTATTTACTTATGTATTTATTTATTTCAAGAAAGAACTTAAAGGTGAGTAAGTAGGACGAGGAAGATGATCTGGAGGGACTTGGATGAAGGGAAGAATGTCATCAAAATACATTTTAATTTGCAAATGATCTTAAATAATGAAAAAAGAATGTTAAAATATGAAAAAATGGAAAGTTGGAAAAATATTTGATCCAGAAAGTTTATCCAACATGGGAGGACTAAAAGTTTCTATTTTAAGAGTTCTTATTTCAGGATCAGAAATCTTTAGGCCTTATTTTTCTCATACAAATGGGTCACAAATAATGAATATACACAGGAAACCAATGAACTCTTGCTTCCCAACTAGAGTCGTCTTCAATATTTCAAAAGCCTCAGTTAAAAGCCGCTGCTTGGTAGACTAGATGCAGTGACAGAACAAAAACAAATGTAAAACTAAGGATAGGGAGACTGTCTCCTAAGACAGACAGACATAAAGAGCATATGGATAATAAATGAAAGTGCAAAGGAGCAATGTAAAGTTTAAGACCTAAGTTTAGAGCTTATTCACAATGGACTGAAGGAAAGCGGGAAAGGGTCTACTAAAGGCAGGAAGAATTTCATTTTATCCATTTGATGCATCTATCTTTAGCCACATACTGTTTTCCAATTACTTTGATTTGTGTACCCCTTTGACGAGCATGAAATCATGATTCCTTAATTAATTGTATTTAGCAGTTTCACAAAAGATAAATAGTGTAATGAAAACTTGAAAGAATAAAATACTGAAGAAGTTTTTCAAATGTCTGTGTACCACCTTGGGCCATGTCTTATTTCATGCATAGAATGAATCAAATTTATCAAAATAAATTTAGGTGGCAGAGAAATAAGATTTCCCTGAAGGAAGGGCTATTCTTATTTATTCATTTTTAATAAAGTCCATGAATTATAGAAATACCTTAGTATTTCTTATTAAATTCCTCTCCCATTTCATATATATCAGAATGTGACAAATTTTGTATGAAATCTTAAACAGTTGAGATAACCTTTGTAGGTAAAAGCATCAAATAACTTTGGTCTTGATAAGATGATTGCAAATGAGGAAATCTGGTTAAATTTATACTAATAAAAATGAAAAAAGACACTGCATCAATTAAAAATAGATAATACATTATCCAAAAATACAAATTATATTTAGAATATCTGTTTGCAATCAGCAAACAAATGAATTATAATAAGGTGTATTATAATGTTTCAGCATGTGGAGCATAATGCAATCCTTCAGACTTCATTGGCATTCACACTGTGTAGGTAAAGTGTAAACATTAAGAAGCTTCCTCAACATACACAGAGAGGTCATAACTAACGAATCACATAAACTCTTTGGGTTCCTCTCAGAATTCTGGAAATCGGCTTCTATGCTTGAAAATCAAGAGTGGTGAATGAAAGAAATGAACCCTATTGAGTAAATTTTTCACTTCAGAAGTGAAAAATTCTTGTTTTAATATATTCAATATTTCTGAATGTATTAACTCAAGGAGGAAAAGATTTATTTGTAGTAACTATTTTCAACTCATCACAGCAATGATAGTGCTGGCGGTTCAGGAATGAAGTACAGATTTCTCCAACTAGATGCACAGGCAGAAAGGACAGAGTACAGACTAAAACTAGAAAAGAGTATATCCTCCTTTCAAAAATACACCCTGCAGTGAGGCACCTCTGCTAGCTACACACTATAGCCTAAAGACAGGACAGCCTTCAAAGTAATACCGTAATCTCAGAGCCAAGCGCTTAAGACATAAGCCTACAGGGGGCGTTTCTGAGTCACCCAAATGATATAATGACCAATTATATCACAATACGGATATTAAGTGCTAGTGGCATACTCAAATATCTGAAAAACCATGAGGTTGTTATATCTCAGGATAGTTAGATATGGCCTAAATTGATATAAATTTCATTTTCTTTGCTCGACTTCATACGGCAGCTATGTAGTGATAAACATATAGAGAGGGATTCTATCCCTACTTCTACTTTATAGTTTTGGTTTATAGCATTTGCTGATTTCCAGAGCAAAAGAAACAGAAAATAATGGATTTCTAAATTTTCAAATGACATCATTAATTGCAGTTTCAGTTGGCATCAGCTAGCTTTACTACAGCATGCTACCATGTAGTTAATAAGTAACTGTTTTAGTGACTACCAGCTCTCAGTTTACCATAACTAGTACTACTGGTCTTCAGTGAACAAACTAAGACACCAATCATTAATACCAAAGGGCCACTATAAAATACTTTAACTCAAATAGTATACAGAGAATATTTTCAAACCTCTCATTAAAAGTAATATCACTTTTTATTAAAAGTATATTTCATTAAAAGTGGTGATTATGTCAATATTTCGAATGATACTATAATTTTGAATTATGAACGAGGTTGTTTAAAGCCAATATAAATATAAAAGTGAAAACAGATATATTCATTTTGTGAACTTGAAAAATTATATACATCATAGTCACTACAGAGAATTACTTGAACCGTGGGGGAGTCAGTTGGTCTCCCAGAAGTGCGGACAATACTGAGAACTCAGAGGAGACAACCCCTTTGCGTTCTGCCTGCACCCAGAGCTGAAAGCCAGTCACCAGGAGCACCTACACACCTGAGAGCAGAGGTAGGACAAACTCTTCTGCTCCAAGCGACCTGCCTGGAAGCCTCAGGACACACAAAGGCAGAAGTTGTCTGAGAGTGGACACTTCCAGTCCCGGAGTTGAACCGGCCCCACAGCTCTCTGTACCCAAATCCCGTAGGGGAGAGAGCTGGATTCTCAGAGGCGCAGGCAATCCTGAGAGCTCAGGGGAGACTGCCACATCTGCTCACATTCCTGGTCCAAGAGGAACCTGCCTAATGCCCTCTGGATATGGAAACCTAGGAGCAGATGGGCAGGACCCTTCCAGGTTTTGCTTGAGCCCAGAACCGAAAGTCAGTTGCCTGGAGCAATGACACACGTCATAGCAGAGGTAAGACCAACTCTTTAGTTGATTTAGTGAGATTTAGTAAGAAATGGAAAGAACTCCCATGCTCATGGATTGGCAGAATGAATATAGTAAAATTGGCTTTTGTGCCAAAAGTAATCGATAGATTCAATGCAATCCCCATCAAAATTCCAACTCTATTCTTCATAGAGTTAGAAAGAGCAATTTGCAAGTTTATTTGGAACAACAACAAAACAACAACAAACAGGATAGGAAAAACTATGCTCAATAATGAAAGAATTTCTAAGGGAATTTCCATCCCTGACTGGTATTACAGAGCAACAGTGAGAGAAACTGTATGGCATTGGTACAGAGACAGACAGGTAGTTCAATAGAATTGACTTGAAACCCAGAAATGAACCCACACACCTATGGTCACTTGGTCTTTGACAAAGGAGCTAAAACCATCCAATGGATAAAAGATAGCATTTTCACCAAATGGTGCTATTTCAACTGGAGGTCAGCATGTAGAAGAATGCAAGTGACCCATTCTTATTACCCTGTACAAAACTTAAGTCCAAGTAGATCTGGGACCTCCATATAAAACAGACACACTCAAACTAAAAGAAGAAAAAGTATGGAAGCATCTCGAACACATGGGCACTGGGGGAAATTTTCTGAACAAAACACCAATGGCTTATGCTCTAAGATTAAGAATTGACAAATGGGACCTCATAAAACTACAAAGCTTCTGTGAGGCAAAGGATATTGTCATTAGGACAAAACGGCCACCAACAGAATGGGAAAAGATCTCATATATATACACAGCCACCAAAACTAGACAATATTGATGAAGTCGCTTAGTGCATTCTGACAGGAGCCTGATATAGTTGTCTTCTGAGAGGTTACCAGAGCATGAAATATACAGAAGCGAACGCTAGCAGCCAACCATTGAACTGAGAACAGGGTCCCTGTTGGAGAAATAGAGAAAGGATTGAAGGAGCTGAAGGTGCTTGCATCCCCATAAGAACAACAATACCAACCAATCAGAGCTCCCACGGACTAAACCACTACCAAAAGAGTACACACGGAAAGACCCATAGCTTCAGCTGCATATGTAGCAGAGGATGGCCTTGTTGGGCACCAATGGGAGGAGAAGCCCTTGGTGCTGTCAAGCTGGAACCCCCAGTGTAGAGGAATGTCAGTGGGGGAAGGTGGGAAGGGGTGGTGGCTGGTATGGGGATACCCTTATAGAAGAAGGGGAAGGGGATCATTTAGGGGGCTTATGGCAGGGAAACTGGGAAAAGATATTTGAAATGTAAATGAAGAATATCCATTAAAAAAAAGAAAAGAAAAAGACAAAGAAAATTTAAAAAAAGAATTACTTGAAATTGACCTTTCTAACTTAATCACTTCTGCTACAGAATCCCACAGTAATAGTCCATTTCAGTGATTAGTAACCTGAAAATTACAAAATAGAAATTTAAAAAGGTTATCAAGGTGACATATATATATCACTTTGCCAGTATACATAATGATTCAATCACACATCATCATTTTCATAACTCCTGATACCTAAATAAATATACATACATAATAAATAACATACATAATTCCTAAATGAATACCTAAATAAAAATGATTTGCCAAAGAAAGTTTCAGTCTTAGAAAGCAAAGGATTCAAAGCAAGGACAGTGAAGATACAATTTTAATATTCCAGGAACAATTCAGGAAAATATAACTATAAGGCTTTGTAAGTAAAATGCTATCTCCATCTATTTTAATTAAAATTATAAGTCTCACATTCTCATGCTTCCTAGGTTTCTACAAATATGCTTTCTAAGCCAAGCTGACTATCTGGTTTTTGGACAGTTTACACTGGAGCTATAATAATATTATCACAACCTTTTAAAGGTAGCTTAAATTTCAGTAAGAGCAAATTTAGTTTTGAAAATGATACCACCAGGACACCTCTAAGAAGAGTACATAGTTAAGCTTGTTATAATTAGATTGGAGGGCTCTAGCTGATTTTGTAATCTCAATATGAATTGTACTTTGCAAAGCACAAAAGATTATAGCTAGAACACCTTCCATTGATTACTTGCCCAGATAAGTAGGATTTTTTCCTGTTTTAACATAAACAGACTGTCTAAAATAAATGTAAGTTTGGATGACATTACATAAAGTGCTGTGTACTGTGGTAGTTATAACCATTGCACCAATATGTTACTTGAAACAATTTATAAGTGTATTGAGGTTTTAATTATGATTAGCCTAAAATAACTCAATACTTCTGAATGTTTTTTAACTTGCTCCATTCCATTATGTTTTTAAAAGTCATTCTTTATTCCATGCTGACCATAAAACAACTGTAAATATTTCCTGGAAAAAAAACAATGATGTACTTAATGCAAAACATTTTAAAGGTAGCTTAAATTATATACAATATATATTATCTTTAAATAAATGATCTGGCTTCCTGTTTTCTGGAAAAAATGTGTGTTTGTGTGTGTGTGTATTTGTGTGTATGTGTGTGTATATTTGTGTGTATGTGTGTGTATGTCTGTGTGTATGTGTGTCTGTATGTGTGTATGTGTGTGTCTGTGTGTCTGTGTGTGTATTTGTGTGTGTATGTGTGTGTATATTTGTGTGTGTATGTGTGTGTCTGTGTGTGTGTATTTGTGTGTGTATGTGTGTGTATGTGTGTGTGTGAAATCTTGCGCATGTGTGTGTGTATATTTGTGTGTGTATGTGTATTTGTGTGTATGTGTGTGTATGTGTGTGTATGTGTGTGTATGTGTGTGTGTGTGTGTGTGTGTATGTGAAATCTTGTGCATGTGTCTGTGTCTGTGCAGGTGAATTTACTCATTACTGCAGTGCTTGAAACAGCCATCCCAGGCAGTTGTGAGACACCTCACTAAGATGGCAGGAAGCCAAGTTGGGCCCTGTGCGGAGCACTACTACATGCTCTTAGCAATTGAGCCATCTTCCCAGCCTAAGAAAAGAGTCTTTCTCGACAGGGAATCGAACCTGTGCCTCTGTGTTTTTTTCTTTTTGTTTTTAATATTTATACAAGCAAAATAACGATCAAGGTTGTTTGAGCAGCAATCTACAGGGGATATTATGAGAATCCAAATAAATATATCGTCTGTGACATTAGAGGCAAAAAACCTCCATCAAGCCTGAACAGAACTCCTGCACCCTTTCCTGCCTTGGGAGATTAGGTTTTACACTCAACCATTCTATTCGTCTACAAATACTCAAGTTTGGCTGTATACGCAAATATGATACTCAGGGAAGATTCCACCCCGGAGGTTCCAAGACTTGTAAACTTGATAGTTCAATAAGGGGTCCTGTAAAAGTCAGATGAATGTTCAAGGAGTTCAATGAAATGTATTGTAATTTAAAGAAAAGGGCGTTTATTTATACCACACATAGAAAAATTGTAATTTTACATTTATTCAATTGCAAAAGTAAATAAGTGTAGATTCAAGGATTTGGAATCATTTTCCTGTTCTTCTATCTATTTCCTGTTGCTCAATACATAAGAAATTTGTGTATTTGGAGAATCTGTAGCCTTGTATTTTTCTTACATTTACTTCTGACTATAATTTAATGCAATCCCATGATGTTGATAGCCTTTATCTCTTGTTCTTGCTACCCCTATCTGACAGAAAGTCATCTGTAATTGTGGAACTCACCAAATGAAAGTAACATGCTGGTGTTAAATACAAGGCTGGAGTGATATTCTGCTGGTTGTAAAGGACAAGCCTCTGTTTGAGAGTGTGGACTTCACCTAGACACCTATGTCAGTGTAGCCGACCTTTACTGTGTCTTCCCAAGTGAATCTGAACTTCTATGTTTAGAGTTACTTGCATGGAAATAAAAAGAACACACTTTCCAGATCAATAAAAGCATGCCGAAAATTAGAGTGAGTATTGATTTCTGTAGTGATGATATTACATCAAGCACAGGTCTACAATTGATTTCCCATGTGCTTAATTTTGAATTTAACTCTGGATATCATGTTTTTTTGGACTTATTGTTTCCAGGACAGGTGAACGTGGGGTTTTGAGGCTTTCATCTGTGCCTTGGTTTCATTTTGGATCACAGTCTGTTGTGTAATTCTTCAGATATGTCTGTATATATAGATATGTATAAACATATATTCACACATAGGGTGCTGACAGCAGACAAACAACAAAATCCACTCAAGTCCATGAAACAGTGAGTTATAGGGGTGACATAGCAGAGCTTGGAAGAGTAATTGCTAACCAGAGCATGCGTAGCTGAAAGGCAGAGGTATCATCACAAAGCTTACTCCAGCAATGGCGTTGCTCACAGATGCTACATTTCTGAAGCTCTCTGTATAACTTTCAGGTCATCTCACTGGACGATGTCATCTTCTCCAAAACAGTTTATTACAAGCTTATCTATAGGGTCAGGCCTTGTGATTGTTTAACATTCAGAGTTCTACGAAGATTGAATTAGCTGAAAATAGCAAAAATAACTGCAGACAGAATTTTAAGAATTATCCCCTTGACCTTTATTCTTGCAGAATGTTCTCTGATGAGGAGGAAATTCATAAGTTATTGTCCCTATGGCTATACTATATGATAGGTTGACCCTAAGACAGGGACACTATACTCCTGTAACAATGTAGGCATAAATCCAGCAAAAGGAAGTTATTGTCTACAGCTACTGAAAATAAATTCAGGCAGAGACAAAAGCAAAAGAAATGTAGAATGCTTTGAAGCACAATGTGCCCTGCAATACTTTTCTAGTTTGCCCTAACTTCTCACATTAGTTCTGTTGCAACTCTTTCGAATTCAAGTCATACATTCACAAATCTAAATTCTTTATGTAACAGTGAGAATGCAGGATTTTTAAGTCTCTCCTATTACCATCCCTTGTTCCTTTCCTTTGAAATCACTTTCCTCACATTGTCTAATTCTGTTGCAAGTTATCTTCCCTGGAGCCTTCAGATGAGAGTTTGAGCTGATAGTTAGCTTCATTTTGTGCTCCTGTCATTGAGTATCAAACAAACGGTGACACCCAGACTTCTCACTTGCATTACTGTGAGCTAATGTTTGGTAATTTGATAACATTGAAGTAAAAAATAAATATAAATAGTAAAACAATATTATGTGCTTTGCAATCAATGAGTGATCAAGAATACATCCAAAATATCTTATTTATTTCTTAAAATCAGTTATACTTGGTGCTAACTAAATTAATAAAATGAATAAATTGTTAAATATTAATATTAACAAGGGGACAACAGTAAACACAACAATAGTATCTTGTTTCTTTTGACAGTTATTTC
Source organism: Rattus norvegicus (assembly GCF_021556685.1). Taxonomy (NCBI): domain Eukaryota; kingdom Metazoa; phylum Chordata; class Mammalia; order Rodentia; family Muridae; genus Rattus; species Rattus norvegicus. The sequence goes on from NC_141549.1 coordinate 36,719,338, forward strand.
AAAGCAGAGAGAAAAATCTATTTCATTTTAAAATAGATTATATGTGTGCGTGTAGTCTACACATGCATGAATGTGCCCACATTTGTTTATATGTGTATGCACACATGCTTGCATGAACACACACATATGCATGGATTAACATGCATGTAATTGAATAGGAAATATGTTAAAGAATAAAGACACTAGGGAATTTGTGTCTATAAGCTCTGTCCCTTTCTCAAGTCTTCAATAATGTGGAAATAATGCATCTTCCAGACTCCTCTGATAGTCAAATGGGGCCTTGTGATTAAATTAAACCAAAGATTGGAACAGAAATGGCATTTCTTTTATCCAGATTAAAAATTTTATCTTCAGAGACCTGTTATGCTCTTTAGAGTTTGGAACAATAATTTGGAATCTACAAACTTACTCTTTTTTTTAATAAAGTACCCAGACTCAGGTACCTCATAATAGTGATCAAAAATGCTTGAAAATAAGTGTTCTTTATTAAATTTGCACAAAATAATGGTAGCTAGAATAGGTTACAATGTATCTCTATTCAATGAAAATAGTTTTAATATTTACATATACTTTTATGCATATTCATAAGTAATAAATATTCACTAAATTTTGAATTATTTACTTTTCATTTTTAGGACAAAATTAATATTAACAAAAGAGCTCCAGGCTTACAACAAAGGAAGCTGATAGGCTTAAAATTTTCAACTACATAATTTTGCATGGAATCTAAAACTCAGTCATATAATACATATTTGATGCAAGCAGTTGGAAAATGCTTGTACATCAATTTCTGTAAGAGATGATTGGATTCATTTAGTTACACATGCAGAGAGAAACAGAGAATTTTAGTTGGGATGGTTTGTAGCGAACAGATTAGAAAATAATTATAGTTAAATGAATTTCTTTAAACTTTAGTTTTAATTTTATATTTCTAAATAAAATTAATTTTCATTACTGGAGAGCCAGCCTACAATTAAACAAGAGCACTAAGATACTTTGTTCTTTGTTTTAAGAGTATTAGAATATTTTACTACTTGCAACCATAGGAACGATCAAATAAAGAAAGCATCAGCAGAAACAACACACAGCTCTTTTCCTCGGGCATGTGGGGATTAAATGCCTAATGATGAGAGTATTTAGTAATATATATTGATATAGTTATAAATTTGGCTGAGGCTAAATTTTTAATTTACCTGTTGGCAATCCACTTCATTTGATGCTTCCACATTTTTATTTCCCTTTCTCTCATGGCTTAATTATGTTCTTAAAATACCCATTAGATCACCACTATTTATATTTCATTAGCATGTCAGTATTTAATTGCTTAATTATTGTGCTAGTGTTTGTGAGAGAATATTGGTTTACCATAATCTAATCTCTGAAACCATTACAGCAAGTATTTATAATGGGGAAGTCTTAACACTTTATCTCCATGGACAGTTTCTAATTTTGGGGGATGATTTTACTATATATTTCACTGTCATTTTAAGTTATGGAATAGTCCTGTTATTATTTTGCTGTGATAATTAATTGTAAACTACAGAAATCTGAATAAACTATTTTATAATATAACTTCAACATTGCCCAACCTGTATTTCTTCATTCTTTTATGTATACACAGATTGGAGGCCAGCACAAGGTTCCTATAGATTAATAGATTTCCTTTATATTTTCTTTACTTGCACTGGTGCTTAAGTTTCTGTCTCACTTGTTCTTAAATTTACTTCATTTTGTGAGGACCATATTGTGATACTTTTACAATTTTGATTTAAGTCAATACTTTAAAACTATAAATGCATGTATATTTAATGCGTGTTTTACTATAAATGTTGTACTGTCGTGTTTTGTCCTTGTGTGAAAGTTTTTCCTGAAGGTCGTGACACTGCTGTTACTAGATTTTTGTTTTTAACTTTTGTGAGAAGGATGAAGAGAAATCTGGGACTTTTATGTTGTTCTATCTTAGCAACAACAATTCTCTTCATCAGTGCTACTGGAGAGATAATGGGAACTAGGATTTCTTTCTTTTCTAACAATAAGCAGGTGATTCTGCATGCCCTGAGAGACTGTCAGTATACTGAGAAGAAGGCAGCATATTTGCCACAAGCTTCTCTCAAGGTCTCATATCTCAAAGTCTTAATGGAAGTAGCAGGAAGCTCACATTCCACATATAGCTAGAATATAAAAAGGGAGACCATGCTAAACTTGCTTGGGAGTAAGACAGCATTTCCCAGTATGCCAATAGAGCCCACCTGATAATGTTGGATATAGGCTAACTTACTTTAGTAAGGGTTCATACGTACTTTAATCTCTCTTCTAACCCACCATAGGAAGTAGAAAGGAATGGTTAGTGTCACAAAGAGGGATGTATACCTATTTAGAAATTGTATTTTAGGGAGATTCTATATTTGTTGTCATGATATCAGCACTTCAGTTCACAGAAATCAGCAGAGTCACCTCAATCCACTGGCAAGCATCATTCACTAATCAGCAAAGGCAGTTCGATCCAAAAGAAAGACTCCACCAATCAGACCATTTCAGTGGAAACAGCAAGAAGCTGCCAAAATATCATGAGAAGTTCTTTGGTGCATTTCTCTCTATCAAGTCTCAACAAGCAATTATCATCAATGAAGAAAAGGTGAACCAATGTCATAGAGTCATCTTGAAAGTCTAGCAAAGTGACACAAGGTCAGGCCATTGTCAGTAAAGACCAGTATCAGCAAAGTCCAAGGAAGAGCAGCAAGGAGTAGCAAGACAAATTAATGCCACTGTTTGTTGGGTTATACTTAAAACCTTTCCAAACATCCTGTGTCCTCTCAAGCATTTGCTCAAGGAAACAATCAGATGCCCTTTTAACAGTCTGCTTCCAGAAAGACATTATGCTTCGTTCTCAGCAAAACAACCCCTCATAAGACAATTTCCAAAAACACAAAGAACAAAGATCACATGACACAACCAGGTCTCCAAAGAAATAAGAAATTTCCACATCAATTAGATTCTACTCTAACTTGACAACAGAAAGCAGACTGTTTCTATCTTCCCACATGGAAATATTATAGAACACTATTATAGTAGCAAGAACAACAACCAACTAAAGACCATTTTCATAATATATCACTCAACATGAACAGGGTTAAAATAAGTGCTCATAAGACCGAAAATGAACATTCTCAGCTTGAGCAACAACAACAAAATTGATGTCCATACCCAGATGAAATGGATAGACTATGCTACCCATGAGGCTCCACAAGTACTACATGGGCAGAGGCAACGAGTGTCTCAGAAGTACCTACTGAGCAAATTGCTTCAGCTTACAGCCTCACTGAGCTTGTTTGCAACGTGAAAATTTGAAGATGAAAGTAATACCACTGTCAAGACAGCAATGGAAAAGTATTAAAGCAAATATGGCACTATTCAGAGACTTAATCCATCCTGACCTGCATTAACTATGCAAGTGACTATGTTTTAAGAGATCTTATGCATTCTCCTGTGTCATTTTCCAAGAGTTTGATGCAGTCAATAACTGCCCGTAAGAGAAAAATCGTGCAATAGGTAAACATAAAAAAGTAAATAAAAAGAATATTAATTAGTTGCTAATGAATCTAACAGCTCTTTCTCTTCTGTTGTTGACCATTTATATCTAAATACATCCAATCACGTTTGTGTATATGGCATGAGAGTAGAATTAAATGTGTCTAGGGAGCAAAGGGTAGTATTGAGATTAGGAAGATGTTGAGCAAAGAGAGAGACATGGATTTTGAGAGTAAGGTGCTCAGCATAGAGTATGGATAGTTGTGTGACCGTGTCATCATGTAATGCAATGTCCCATACAATGAAAATATACGATGAAAGTAATGACATCAATAATGAAATGAACAACAATGACTAAAGGTCTAGTCATTATACCTCTATAGAGACACTTTCATAAATTAAGAAGTCAGCATTGCATAGTGATAAAAACTCTGGAATCCCCTTCACTGATTTTTTTCCACTTAACCTTTGAAATGAAGTAAACTGGAATAAAATTAGAGCAACAATCAAACCAACTAACTTCAAGGCAATATGATTTACTAAAATACACTAACGTAGTAATATATATATATATACATATTTTTCTATTTTTCTATATTTCTATTTTATATATACATTGATTTTTCTATTTGGACCATATATATTCACTTACTTGGGGCCAAATGGAATTATGGCATGTTATGCCATTATGAACTCTTAATTTAATTACTTAGAATTTTGTAGGAGCCAACTAAAAGGATCCTTGAAAGTAATCATTATTTCTGTAATAACATTATTCAGAAGCATAAGTATTATTTCATGTAATTATGTTTTATTAAAAATCCCTGTGAGAAGTTTCCATAAGTATATTTAAATATTTTAATTATTTTATGGCTCAGTATATTTATATAAAATGAAATGACATATAACTCCATATTTAAAGCTTACTTGTAGTTATGAACTGAGAACTTGCCACCCAGGTAGTAGTAATTTATTCATGTCAGTACTCTGAAGTAATAGGATATTCTCCAATATACAATTGATATGTAATTGTTGTGAATTAATAGAATTCAGTGTTCAAATATAAAAACAGATTCAAACTAGACTCATGTTGCTAGTTATAAAACTTTTGAGGAATGTTATTCTATCTTTATTTGCCTAATATTTTGCATAATATGAAAATTTATTTTTAAAGGTTATGTTGAAATATTCAGGAAATAACAACGAAAATATTGACTTTGGGTTGAGATTGGAAAATCTATTCTGGTAAGAGAGAAAACAGAAAAATACAGTGATTAAGTTCTTACAGAAAGTTTCTCTTTGAGGTTCCCAGAATGGGAAAGAAGTGTAAATGTACCACATGAACATTATCCACTGGCTTCTAATTTACTATCTAATTATAAAGCTGTCACTCACTGCTTACCAGAATCCATGCATGGGCATTTATTGCTCTGGTGGGTCCCTTCAGGGAGCTGCTGCTACCACCATGACTATTAGATGAAGTGTCTATGTGGACAACCCCACCAGACGACTTAGAGCCATGTCATTCATTATTGTCAGTTTACCAGGAACTAGGTTTTAAGCTTGGATTCTTTAGACATTGATCCAAAATGGTAACTTCTAATCAGTAAACAGGGAGTAGTGTGTAAATCTATGCTTCTTCCAATATAAGCTTTTGTACAGGTTTAATATAGGGAGATTTACCATTTTATTTATTATAGACAGATTTATCCACTCTTGAAATATTTAAGAAGGGTATTCTCCATTGAATTTATAGTATGAAGAAAATGTTTCTATATGAAACTAAGGAGAAAAATTTAAATGTATCTTTTTCAAATGGCCAAGTTGGCTATTTACATACAGCATCCCATTTTGACCCACACAGGAAGATGTCAAACTTCCCAGAGTTTAGGACAGGGATTTATGCATATTGACTAAATATTAATAGCAAAGCAAGTGAATCTTTGAAAAACCAGAAAGTATGATAATTCAATTTTTCTAAAAGAACCCTCAAGGAACACATTAATTAAAAGCAAAGATTATATATTCTCTTTCTCACTCACTCTTTGTGTCTTTAACATATGTGTTTCAAATTCATTTACTAAGTTAAAAATCAGAGTCCAATGCAAAGGCATTTTCAATGTCTTTAAAAGGGAAAGAGTGTATTATAGAGTTTGTCGTCTCTCTAATATTAAAAATATATAGTGAATCTCTAAAATTCTCCTTCCAATTCTTACTTCAATTCACCCCCTTTATCAGATTTTAATTTTTAGTAGGCTATAAATAGATGTTTTCCTCAGACAAAGCATTCTGAAAATATCAACTAATACCTTCAAAAAAATGAAGGAAGGATGAAGAAGAGAGTAAGTGAGGAAAAGAGGAAGTGAAGGAAGAACCTCTTAGGTCAAAAATTAAAAAACAAAGAGGAAAGTACATCATTTTCTCTTTTAGTAAGTGAATAACAGGTACAAGTATTACCAGAAAGAATTGGTTTCATACAGACTGTGTTCACTCATGAAATCATAAGGGGCCCTTTTCTTGTAAAGATTTCACCCCAGAATGGAGTGACATTGAAGAACATGAAATACATTGGAAAATTCAATAGAGTACACATAAAGAGAAGAGCATTCCATCAAAACAAAACTTGGTACTTTAACTTTACTAATTGGAACTGGTATATTCTTTGAAGATGACATGCATTTTTGGACTGAATTAAAAGTGAGAAAAAGCTTTATTAGTTAGAAAATGTATTTACCAGATTTTTTTTTGGTGAAGTGAAATAAAACATCTCTTATCCCGTTGTTTAAGAATCATTTAGTTTATTTTGTGGGTCATATATCTATAATTAGAAAATAAACATATTTATAAAATAAGAAAACAGTGATATTATTTTACTTAACATTTCTTATAGTGAATAATTAATGCCTATGAATTAATCATTGGATTAATATTAAATTTGAATTAAATATTTAAAATATTGAGTTTCAGTTGAAAGATTTTTCTCAACTTTAGAAAAAAAACAAAATTAATTAACTCTATTGGGGTTTGATTTTAGATAATATAGGTCAAGCCTTACTATGATCAGTAAATATTATCTTTTAAAAATGTGAATTCAAGCACATCATCTACCACCACAGTCTACCACAACTCAATGTATATTACATAACTGCTCAAGGGCATAGTTCAATTAAGTAGTATAAAAATGAATTCAGGGGGGTTGGGGATTTAGCTCAGTGGTAGAGTGCTTGCCTAGCAAGCGCAAGGCCCTGGGTTCGGTCCCCAGCTCCGAAAAAAAAAAAAAATGAATTCAGTAACATCAATTCCTGTTGGAAAAATCAGAGCCTAAGAATTTATCAAAACATCCATTTCAATTTAGAAATTGTGATCAATAAATTTATTGAAGAATAAATATATGCATTTTAAGCAGTAAATAAAACCTATAATTAGTAAGAAAATAATTGGTTTATAGGAAACTTAAGTATTTATTCATTATAGTACTTGAAGTATCTGGATACAAGGTTAACTCAAAAAAATTAGTAGCACTCTTATATACGTTACAAAAGGACTGAGAAAGAAATCAGGGAAGCAACACCATTCACAATAGCCACAGGTAATATAAAATACCTTGGGCTAACTCTAACCAAGCATGTGGTAAACCTGTATGACAATAATGTCAAGCCTCTGAAGAAAAGAATTGAAAAAAGAGTCAGAAGACAGAAAGATCTCCCATGCTCATTGATTAACATACTAAAATTGGCCACCTTACCAAAAGCAATGTACAGATTCACTCAATCTCAATCAAAATTCCTAATACAATTCTTTACAGAATTGTGAATTTTTCACCTCTATATGGAAAGACAAAGAAGTTAGGATAGCTAAAACAATACTGAACAATAACAGAAATGTTAGCGGTATTGCCACCCCCGGTTTTGAGCTGTATGCATTACAGAGCAAGGGAAATAAAAACTGTATGGTATTGACATTAAAAAAGTTCAATGGAATCAAATTAAATACCCAAATATAAGTTAATACACCTATGAATACCTAGTTTTTGAAGTTTTTAAAGAAGCTGGAAATATACTATGGGGAAAAAGGACATCTTCAACAATTGGTGCTGGTCCAGTGATATTTGCCTGTAGAGGAATGAAAATAGATCCATATTTATCACCCTGAACAAAACTCACATCCAAGTCGATCAAACCAGGTACACTGCACTTAATAGAAGGAAAAGTGGGAAATAGCCTTCAATTCCTTGGCACTGGAGATGACTTCCTGAAGACAACACCAATAGCATAGGCACTAAGATCAACAGATCATAAATGGAACCTCATGTATCTGAAAAGCTTCTGCAAGGCAAAGAATCCTATCAGACGGACAAAACAGCAGCACTGTCGGTGTGGCTAACCAATGCCTGGCTCATCTTGAGGCTCCTGCCACAAAAGGGAACCCAGGCCTGACACTGCCAGTGTGGCCGAGAACCAGAGGCTGGAAAGGCTAAGAATCAAACAAGACCAAGCCCAGACCCCCCCCCCCACCACCAAATGTCATGATATTATGAAAAAGATTTTTAATGATTTTCTCTACTCTTAGACTGGAGCCTAGCATAATCATCATCACAGAGGCTTTAGCCAGGCACTGATAGGAGCAAATTCAGAGAACCATACATTAGGTGGAGCTCAGGGAATCCCCAGGAAGAAGGGGTGGAAGGAATAGAAGAGTTAGAGGGGTGGAAGACACGACAAGAAAATGGCTCACAGAATCAATTTAGCAGGGCTCAAATGGTTTAACAGGACTTTCTTGGACTCAATAGTGGTATGAATAAAGATACAAGACTTCTACTATAGTTTAAAATTTAGGTCTTTTGCCGGGTCAGTTCAGCCAACTAGCTCAGCTCATTAAAGCAAAGGCCTGCCACATTGCCTTTCTTCTCCACTGTGGTCCTTGTCTGTTTCTGTGTTTGCTTTTGATTGTTCTGCTCCAGTTTTTGTCTCTGTGAGTCATTCTTTCTGCCTGTTTTTTTCTGCCCTCTACTTCCTGCCCAGATGTTGGCTCTAGGGTCTTTATTCCAACCAATCAATACCTAGACAACCTCGAATACAATTCTAGATTGCCTTTGGCAGGTGAGGAAGAATGAATATTTATAAGACAGTAAACCTGAAGATAGAGAATAGAAATGGCAATACAAGAATGCCACCAGCACTTAGTTCTCTACTGGTACAGAATTAACAACTGAAAATACAGAGACACACCTTCACACAATGTGAAGAAAATTTACCCAAAAATAATGGAGACAATCAAATTCTCTATGAGTATCAACTAGATCCTCTGAATGTGTGTTATGGCTGTTGACTTGATGTTTTGGGGGATTCCTAACAGTGGGAGTGCATGTTGACCTGACTCTTGGCTGCCTTTAAAACACTGTCCTTCCTACTGGGTTGCCTTGGCCAACTTTGAACTAAGAGTATATGCATAGTCTTATTCTAACATATCGTGCCATGTTTGGTTGATATTCCTGGAAGGTTTGGTCTTTTCTCAGGGGAAAAGAAGTAGATCTGGGGTGAAGGGAGGTGGTCAGGGGGGAAGGAAGGAATGGGAGAAGTAGATGGAGGGGAAACTGTAGCAGTGGTGTAATATATTACAGAATAAATATAATAAAAAGAAATCTAGAGAAAATATAAAAATAAAATCATTATAATTATATGTATCCAAACATACCTGTTAATGTTAGCAAGTACAATACTATTTGAACCAATGGAATATCAATTCAAATTTTCACATATTCAACATTTGAGAACTTCACACATGAGTACTGTGTTTAATTGTACTTTACACTATCACTGCACCAACTCTTTCCATGGACCTACCATTACCTGCCAAATTCATGACTTCTTCTATAACTATTTTTGCCCCCACACTCTGCAAAATCTGCTTCCTGTTATTCCTATATATGTGCATGGGATGGAGCATTTGAGATTTTTCTAATCTCTCAGAGGGATCAGCTGAAAAATCCTGAATCTTTCTCTCTTAGAAGCCAGTAATTGCCTATGGTTCTCATTTTGGGGTGGGGCTCGGAATGATATTCCCCATCTATATTAGAAAGTCAACTGAACTTGAATGTTTATATTCAATATAAAAAGATACATATTTGTACGTTTCTTGCTTTTCAGTATCAATTTAATTTTAGAGTTAGAAAGATTTTTAAACCTGGGCACTACATAACAGGGACATCTAGATGTGGAAAGAACCCTCATGGAAGAGAGTCTAATTATAGAAACTGATGTTTTGAAAGAAAGTTACACATCAGTGAAAAAAATCACTCCACACAGTGATGGTAAAGAAAATATTGATTTTCTAACTTTAATTTGTTTTATTGAATCAAGGCAATAACTTAAAATAGAGTATTTGAAATCTGTAATTAATATAAAATACAAATATATTATTATCATTTACTTCAGACATTTAAAACATTTTTTATCTTTTATCTTTGACAGTAGCAAGATTTGTTGAGGTGTGGCAGTCTTTTTTTATTATTTGATATATTATTAAAGATACTCTGCTACTATACCACATACTTATACTATGCCATAATGGTTGAAACATATAGATACTTGCATAATTTTTTATCTTTTGTGTATATATGACTGTAGCGTGTTGTTGAGACCTCGCAGTAGGCTTTCATATGAATCCCTGTCAGTCCAAATACTATGATACTATTGTGAAGTTTGTGTTCTAGAATATTATTTAATAATTATCAGGCTTGCATTATACTAAATGAATGCTTTTCTTTTTCACCTTGCTTCATTAAATTACAAAAGAAGAAATTCAGTGTAAATAATTCTGAAAAGCGACATCCATTTTCCGTGTCTGCTTTGCTGTACAGGGTCCAGGGACACTAACCATTGTTATATTCATATCAAAAACCTACTAAGTGTGTCTCTAATAAATCAAGTATTAAACAAGACTCCAATATCATTCCTCTAATGTAACAAAACTCATGCACTTTACAGTAGCATTGAAAAATTAATGAAAGCGGGCACACATTAATATGTGATTTCATTAATGTTAGACCAGTAGAGGTTCTGCTTGGGGATAAAATTGCTGTACAGAGAGCTTCTTTAACTTTCCTCTTTCTCCTTGAATTTTATTTGAGTTTTCAGAGGAAACCCACCCTGCTGGCCCTTCATGTCACTAAGACAATGAGAACACGGACGATTTATAGCCACTTAAGATTGAGGCATTATGACATCAAGCAACATGATTTTGGCTACAGCTCAAATCTACCTGACATAAATAATGAATTCTTTCTCTCATGAACAAAATTCAGTCTGTTTGGGAAGATGCTCAACTGGGTAGTATAGACATTTCACCAACAGACTAACTACTGCTCCTCTCGCTGTTATGTCTCCTTGACAACTTAGTTTCTTTGTATATCAGCAATGGCCGTTCTATTGCCAGGCATCACAAACTCCTCCTTAACTTGCTTTTAGAAGCAAAGAAGACAGTTGATGCCACCGCCCTGCCCTTGATTCTAAGAAGGCCTTGATGATTAGCAACTCTTCACAACAATCAGAATTGCACTGTTCGCCAATATCTGAGTTAACAGTAAGATAGTACAGATATTGAAAGTGAATCATTTTTACTATAACTCACTTATCTTAAATATGGTAGTGCTAAAATGTGTGCTTTCCTATTAGAACAGAAGAAGACACATAACAAGGAAAATATTTATATTGGGCAGAAGTCATTTATTAACAACTAAAGAAATATGGAAGTGGAACATAGTATTTTTTTCTTCTGAGTGTGACAATTGTATTGAAGAAGATACATGGCCACAGGTGCCATCAGAACAAAGAACCATTGGAAAATACATGGGAAACTGTACCTAGGTAACATGCAATAGTCTTTTAAGTAAAAGACTAATATCTGCAGGGGCTGCTGGCACTAACCTCTTAAGTGGGAAGAGAGAGGTATATTTGTCAAGCTGTTTGAGTATTGAATAAACAAAAAATCCCAAATAATTCTTGTAAGTGGTTACTAGAACTAACCATCTTCTGCAAGTAGAAAAGGCTCCAATGGAGAAATTGGAACACTAGCCCAACCACAAGACCTTTGACTTAAAGACTGTCCTGCCTGAATAGTGTACTGGGACCAGACACTAGCAGAAGCATCATCAAAGAGGCCAGAGAGACTTCACCCAGCAAGTGATGGGAGCAGATGCAGATCCCACAGCCAAACATCAGGCATAGCTTGGGGAAGTCTTAGGGGTAGGGGAGGAATGAAGGATCTGCAGACCCAGAGGGCTCAGGGAAACACCAAGAGAACTCAGCTCACAGAATCAACTGACAGGCACTCACGATCAGGGAGACTGTCCGAGTCTGACCTAGGTCGTCAGATATATATATGATGGCTGAGTAGCTTGTTGCTTTTGTGGAAATCCTAAAATTACAAAAAAATTGAAAAACATGACAGGAAAGTACACTAGAATATGCAGAAAAGTATGCATAGGTAACATGCAATATTCTTTTCATTAGATCAATATTTCATCTTTTCTTATCTGAAGGGACCGTTGGCACTAATCCCCTAAATGGAAAGGGAGAGGTGTACTTGTAAAGTTCTTCTCGTTTTGAATGAAATAACCAGATAGTTCTTGTAACTGCTGATATTTTCTTCTGAATTTTAGATAATATGATGAGCATTGTTGAAGACTCAAAATTACCACAGATTTAACTCAATACCCTGAGTGATTTTCTTTTTGCTCTAAAGATTTTACACTTACTATTGTATAAAGGATTTAAAGATTAGATCTCTAAAATCCTCTTGAGATCAATTTACAATGCAGAATACTTGTATTTAAATGCAATACCTTTATTTTTTCATTTATTGACAATATTTTTATCACAGTTTTTTCTATGTCCTGATTTGATTTTCCCACTCTGTATTTCTCCCAGTTCATCTCTTTTCCCTGACTGTCCGAATACACTCCTCATCCTGTCTCTGCCTTGATTGGCATCCTCCAATCCTCCTAACTGTTAAATCCTTTCTGCTTCTTCTGATGCCGGTGTCACAAAGTCTGAGGAGACTGATTTGGTGGAGAGGTGTCATTTAGAGATGAGTGCTCCGAGGTCTCTCTGCATAATTGGGCTGTGGGTCTCTGTATTTGTTCCTTTCTGCTGCAGAAAGATGCTTCTCTGACGACAGCTGAGAAACACATTGTTCTACGAGTGTAGCAGAGTTAGAAATCATTACATTTTTTTGTACGACCTAACGATACTGTTTATTAATCCTAGGTCTTTGATCACTTTGATATCCATTATCATGTTCTTGTTCATTCAAACAGCCAATATTTCAATCGTGTGTTTTTTGTCTTTCAGTTTGTTTAGAAGATGAATTATATTTATTGATAAATATATGCATAAACATGCCTGAACATCTGGACGAAGCTTACTTAATCATGAGAAATTATTTTTTTTGTTATATTCTTGGATTCAGTTTGCAAGTATTTTATTGAGTACTTTTGCATCTGTGTTCACCAGGGAAAATACTAAGCGATTCCCATTCTCTATTGGTTCTTTATGTGTGGGTATCAGGGTAAGTATGATCTGTGAAATGGACTGGGAAATGCATCTTCTGTTTCTAGTTTGTGAAATAATTTGAGGAGTATTGTCATTAACACGTCTTTGAAAGTCTGGTAGAATTTCAAGCTAACACCATTTGTTCATGGGCTTTTGGGGTGAGATATTAATTATTATGTTTATTTTTCAGGGGCTTATAGGTCTGTTTAAGCTGCTTATTTGATCTTGATTTTACTTTGATATATGATAGATAGTGAAAAATTATCCATTTTTATTATTATTTATTTCTTTATTTTTTACACTCTAGATTTTATTCTCATCCCAGTCCACTCTCTCACTGTTCCACATTCCATACCGGATCCGGATCCACATGGATATCCCCATCCCCCAACCGCCCACCCCATCAGACCTCTAAACTCCCTGGGACCTCCTGACTACTGAGGGTTAGTCATCTCCTCTGAATGATTCCAGACCCAGCAGTCCTCTACTGTATATGTGTTGGGGGGTCCATATCAGTTGGTATGTGCTCCCTGTTTGGTGATCCAGTGTCTGAGAAATCTTGGGGGTCCAGGTTAATTGAGAGTGCTAGTCCTTCTATAGGGTTGCCCTCCTCCTCAGCTTCTTCCAGCTTTCCCCTAATTTAACCACAGAGGTCAGCACCTTCTGTTCATTGATTGGGTGCAAATACCTGCATCTGACTTTCAGCTGCTTGTTGGATTTTTGGAGGGCAGTCATAATAGGTCCCTTTTTGTGAGCACTCCATAGCCTCAGTAATAGTGTCAGATCTGGGGCCTCCCTTTGAGCTGGATCTCATTTTGGGTCAGTCACTGGACTTTCTTTTCCTCGGGCTCTTTTCCATTTCCATTCCTGCAGTTCTTTCGGACAGAAACAATTATGGGTCAGAGTTTTGACTGTGAGTTAAGCAACCCCATCCTTCACTTGATTCTCTGTCTTTTTACTGGAGGTTGGCGCTACAAGTTCCCTATCTGCACTGTAGGGCATTTCATCTAGGGTCCCTCCTTTGAGTCCTGAGAGTCTTTCATTTCCCAAGACTCTGGTACATTCTGGAGGGTCCTCCCAACTCCCTTCCCCGTGAGGTTGCCTGTTCAAATTTGCTGTACTACATGCTTTTGAAGTAGGTTCTTCTGTTCTCTAGATTTTCTTGGTGTCTGTTTGGATGGTCCCGTTTTAATTTTTATCCTTATTTAGTTCTTCTTTCTCTTTCTTTTAGTTCATTTGGTTAAGAGTCTGTCAATCTTATTCTTCTCAAATGTACTAATCTTATTAATTTTCTCAAATTCGTTGTTCAAATTTATTCTGTGCTTCATAGATTTTCTATGTATTGTTGTTTTTTGTTTTTATTTCATTGTGTTTATCCCTGCGTTTGATTATTTCTTGCTATCTATTCCTTTTTATTGATTTCCTTTGTTGAATTAGAGTTTTCAGGCATATTTTGAAGTTACTTGTATGAAATCTCTCCTATTTTATTATATAGGCACTAGTGCTATGGATTTGCTACATAGAGCTGGCCTCATTGTGTCCCATAAGTTTTGTGTATTCATTTTTATTCTAATCTAGAAAGTTTTTAATTTCTTTCTTAATTTCTGTTATTTGTTTATTTGTTTGTTTCTGTTGTTGATATCCAGCTTTTCTGATGTAGTCAAACATAATCCTGGATGTTATTTCAATCTTTTTGTATCTGTTGAGATTAACTTTGTGTCAGATTATGTTGTAAATTCTTTGATAAGCTACAGAAAAGAAGATCCGGCTTTTGTGTGTGGGGTTGGGTGGGGCGAAATGTTTTGGAAATATGTGAGGTCAATTATTTTATAATATTAAGTTAGTTCTAACATTTTTCTATTTAGTAGTTTTCTGGGTGACCTATCTTTGGGCAAGAGTAAGATATTGAAATTTCTACCATAAGCGTGTGCCTTTTAATATGTGGTTTACATGTAATAGTGTTTTTTTTATGAAGTAGGTATCCTTGTATTTGGTGAATAGATGGTAAGAATTGAAATTTTCTAGATGTCTTTTAGTTGGATGTGCATTTTTATGAGTCTGTAGTTTTTATTTCTGTATTCCCAGATAATGAAATGTCTACATCTGCTTGTTTCTTATGTCCATTTACTTTTAATTTCTGCTATCTGGTAGAGAGTAGAAGGATGAAGGCTGTTGTGGCATGCATTCTGATTCTCTCTGTCTTTGTATTAGAGAAGGGAGACCTGTAATAATAAAATACATCAACGAGTAGTATTTGTTGATTTGCTGATTCTTGTTATGTTGTTGTTGTTAGTGGTGTCAGTGGTGGTGGTGGTGGTGGTGGCACAGTGGTGGCTGTGGTAGCAACTGCGGAGGTGGTGGTGGTGATGTGTGTGTGTGGGGGAGGGTATTCCCCTTCTGGTTTGGGGTTCTGGAATTATTTACTCCTTGTGATTTCTTGTGTGTATTTTCCTCTTTTGGTTGAAGCTTTTCTTCTAACACATCTCTAAGTTTGGATTTATGGATAGATATTGTTTAGAATTGTTTTTATCTTGGATTGTCTTTCTTTATCCATTTAATGTGATGGAAACTTTTGTTAGTTATAGTAATTTGGCCTCATATTTCTGGTTTCTTAGAATTTGTAGGATACCTTTCTAGGTCTTTCTGGCTTTTTAAGTCACTTCTGATAAGTCTGGTGTTTCTCTCACTGGTCTGCCTGTAATGTTACATTAGAGCTTTTAGTATTTTAAAATGTCGTTTTTGTTGTTCTGTAGGATAGTGTCTTGATTTTTATTTGTCTAGGGGAATTTCTTTTCTGATACAATCTATATCATATTCTCTATGCTCTTGTACAATGGTAAGCATCTTATATAGATTTGGACATTTTCTTCTATGATATTGTTGAAAATATTTCTGCAGTCTTTAACCTGGGTTTCCTCTACTTCCTCAATTTTATTATTCAAATATATGGTCAAAGATTTAGTTTTCAAGGTTTTGTGGATATTTTGTGCTGGGATATTTTAATTTTTACATTTATTTTTGTCCAAGGAGTTCATTTTTTATCATATCTCAGATGTCTGAAAGCCTTCCTCCCCTCCCTCCCTCCCTGCCCAGAAATTCCCCTACACTGCGGGTTGGAGGGAACCTTAGAGAGGACAAAGGTCTTTTCCTCCCATTGGTGCCCAACAAGGCCTTCCTCTGCTACATGTGAGGCTAGAGTCATCTTTTGGGTTTGTTTCAAGGTGATTACTTTCTTGCTTTCTCTAGGGTATAGTTCCCTCTTTGTGTTTTCCATCTATTGTCTTTTGTGGGGCTGGATTTGTAGAAAGATACTGTGTACATTTGGTTTTTTCATGGAATACCTTGGTTTCTTTCTCTATGTTAATTGAAAGTTTTGCTAGATATAGTAGCCCAGGCTGGCATTTCTGTTCTCCTAGGGTCTGTATGACATCTGCCCATGATCTGGCTTTCACAGTCTCAGGGAAGGAGTTCAGTGTAATTCTGATAGGTCTGCCTGTATATGTTACTTGACATTTTTCCATTACTGCTTTTAATATTCTTTCTTCGCTCTGTGTGTTTGGTGTTTTGACTATTATGTAATGGAAGGAATTTCTTTTCTGGTCTAATCTATTTGGAGTTCTGTAAGCTTCTTATATGTTCACAGGGATCTCTTTCTTTAGGCTAAAAAAGTTTTCTTTTATAATTTTGTTGAAGATATTTACTGAGCCTTTAAGTTGGGAGTCTTTGATCTATTCTAATTATCCTTAGGTTTGATTTTCTCATTGTGTCCTTGATTTCCTGGATGTTTTGGATTAGGAGTCTTTTGAGTTTTACATTTTCTGTGGTGGCTGTGTCAGTGCTTTCTATGATATCTTCTGTCCTTGGTGTTCTCTCTTCTATCTCTTGTATTTTGTTGGTGATGCTTGCATTTATGACTCTTGATCTCTTTCCCAGTTTTTCTATCTCTAGGGTGTCTCCTCTTGTGACCTCTTTACTGTTTCCATTTCTATTTTTAAATTCTGGGTGTTTTTGCTCAATTCCTTCACTGGTTTGGTTGTACTTTCATGTAATTCTTTAAGGCAATTTTGTCTTTCCTCTTTAAGGACTTCTACATGCTTACCTGTGTTTTTCTTTATTTCTTTAAGGGAATTATTTATGTCCTTCCTAAAGTCTTCTATCATCATCATGAGATGTGCTTTTAAATCCAAGTCTTGCTTTTCTGGTGTGTTTGGACATCCGATATTTGCTTTGGCGGGAGAACTGGGCTTTGAAGATGCCAAGTAGTCTTGTTTTCTGTTGTTTATTATCCTGTACTTGCCTCCTGCCATCAGGTTGTCTCTAGTGTTAGCTTGTCTTGCTGTCCTTGACAATTGCTTGACCCTCCTGTAAGCCTGTGTGTCAGCACTCCTGTAGACCTGTTTTCTTTCAGGCAGATTTGGGTACAGAGCTGTGGGAATGGATCTCTAGACACAGGGAGAAATTTGAAGGGTCCTGTCTCAGGCTGGGTTTGTATGTCCTGAGGGCTCCAGGAGGGTTCCTCTTAGCCTAGAAATGTGTGCAAAAGTGGCAGTATTCCTCGAACTCTCAAGATTGTCCATACTTCTGAAAGTCTAGCTCTCTCCCCCATGAGATTTGGGTACAGAGAGCTGTGGGACCGGTTTAGCTCCCGGTGCAGGCAGAAATCAGAAGGCTCTTTCCATCTTTTACTCTGCTGGTAAAGCTTGCCTCTGAAGCTCCTGTTTGAGGTCC
Source organism: Rattus norvegicus (assembly GCF_021556685.1). Lineage (NCBI taxonomy): Eukaryota > Metazoa > Chordata > Mammalia > Rodentia > Muridae > Rattus > Rattus norvegicus. The sequence goes on from NC_141549.1 coordinate 36,737,145, forward strand.
TAAATATTTTATTTATAGTTTTACCTCAGTTTGATTTTTTTTCTTGTTGTTGTTTCTTGTTTTTAAGTCTAGCTCCATTTCACAGTCTTGAACTGCTCTATTCATTTAAAAACATGGAGCAATTCACTAATTCGCCTGTAGTATTTGTTCTGGTTCGAAATAAATCTTTGCTATATTGTTCCAATTTTAGTATGTGTGCTGTCATAAAAAGGACCCTGTGTATTTTTTTTTCGTGGAAAAATTCTTTTTTCTTTCTTTCTTTTTTATTTTAACTCCTAGAATTCAGGTCACTATTTTTGGTAGCATGAAGGGTGATTCACCTGAACAATGAGGGATTCTGTCTGGCTCATCCTCATACCTCCGCTTCACAAGCATTAATACATAAAATAGTTTATATTTGAAGTCCATTCAATTTATTTTTACAGAATTTATGTTCTGATTAATTTTACTTTCTCTATTAAACGATCTTTATCAAAATTAGGAGATTATTTTGCTCCTTTCCTAATTTAGGATCATTTGCTTTATTAAGGACTATATTTCATTTACATTTCAGCTATATATTTTTCATATTGTGTACTAATAGCTTCTTTAACATAAAATATTTGCATGTTGTTAATTTTTTCACTGAACAAAAGTTCAATGATAATATCACTGAATTTTATTTTTAGAAAAACAAAGGCTCATTTGAAATCACTTGTCAGAAGACAGTTGTCACATAGTCCAGCAAACTGTGCTCAGAGAAAAATTAGATACCGCTTTTACTTCCTAAGCTTGAAAGACAGTTTTATGATGAGACCTGGCTATAGTCAATATGCTGTGGTTTACCACAATCACACTGAGTTTCATGTTTCATTTTTTTCTTGGCTTCATAATCTCTAAGTCTGACAACTGCTGATCATATTATCAGTAAAATCAATCTTGGCATTTTACCAAAGGTAGAATGGTTTAAAAAGTGCTGTGTTTCAACATAGAATGTTGAGACATTAAATTTTTTTACAGAGTCACAATACTTTCAATTCTGAATGAAACATTTGGGAAGTGGAATTATAAATCATATAAAGTTCCATTTAAGAATTGAACAGAAGGAGAAGTGTAAAATTGTGTGGTATGAATGTAAGAAACATTATCCATCATTTTATTGTACTTAATGTCTAATAACCTAGTTGTCATTATCAAATATATTTATTCTTTACAGAAGATTTATTGATTGTCATTTTTAAGTAAATTTTAGGTGTTTAATTTACAAAAAGAAAGTACTAAAAGTATTATGAATATTAATTTGAAAACATGCAATTAAATTCTAAGATCCATTTTCAACATTTGACATTTTGACATAAATAAATTATGGTATGAACCCAGATAAGAAAAATATGGTTTTGAGTAACTCATTTCACATTGTATTATCAAATACAAGTCAACTGAATAGAAACATAATTCTGCATTTGTACAAGTAAACTCTCTTTCTCTCTCTCTCTCTATATATATATATTACATATAATATATATATATGAATTATAACTAAATGTAAATTGACCCTCAACTCAGCATTTATAAGTAATTATCTTATTTTTTCAAATTTTAGGTGTTTAATTTTATTTTTTAAAGGCAACTCAATTGTGCCTTTTACTAGGATACATACATTTTATTATGACATATATATGTGTCATAATATGTCATAATATTAATATTAATATGTCATAATATTATATATAATTTGAATTATAATTGAAAGGGTATTTTGTGGCACATGGAGCCAAGTAATATCACGAAGTCACATTATATAAGAAACCTCAAATAAGAGATTTATTGGGGCTAAATAGAGGGGCAACTGCCTCTGAATGGGAATAGATACAGTAGAGGTCTAGACAAACAGGTGGGCTTTCATAAAGTGCTTGGAGTATGTGCAGTGACTAAGTGGAAAAGAACACCATGACGGGAATTACTGTTTAGCAATCACCTGCAGTTTCCCACCCAGAAAAGCAGGGACCGAGGACCCCCATTACAGACTGTGTTCTGCCTTTCTGAGCAGTGAGCTAGTAGCAAGGCAGACATGCCGCCCAGCAAACTGAAAAGTGAAGACAGCCCCATCCAATATGATGGAGATAAGAGAATCTTTGATGAGTATTGAATCACATTTCTATTTTTCCATATCTAGAGGTTGGGAGAGTGGGGTATATACTCTGAATTCTGATCATACCTGATCTGTCTCTGATCTGTGGTACCATAGTATCTTAATTTGCAAATATAAATGCTCCATTTTATACAAAATGTTGACTTCCCTCTCAAATATGCCTCCTTTATTCTCCAAGATCAACAATGAAAACCTCCATAAGTCTCTGTCCAACAAGAACATCAACAGTAATCACGAGTTTTACCATAAAGCTTTCAGTCATGAGAGAATCATTGGTAGAAGTTTTATCCAGTCTATATGGAGTCCTTGAGAAAGTTTGATAAAATTATTTTTTAAGAAAGAAATTGGTTCATTTGACCTGGCCTGAAGACTGGGGAACATAGGATATAGAAGTACCACCGGATGTTGAGAGATTTAGATAAAGTTTCAATGATTTGAGAACTAAATTCAGAGCTATTACCTGAATGAAGGAAGGTTAGAATTCCAAAACAGGGGATGATCTCCCAGAAAAGAACACTGGAGACTCTCAGTGATCTCTTGTGAGAAGTAGAGAAAGCCTTTCATCAACCCACTCTGAGACTGTGTTTACCAGAAATAAAGGGTCTTTAAAATGTCTAAGAGTGAGCATACGAGTGAGGTTAAAGCTTTTCTCTGACCCAGAGAGGAATCCTCTGACTTGATAAGCAGGGAAAAGAAGATTCTAATGCCTAAGGGTGGGGTTCAAAATTTGACAAAGTTTACAAGAAGCAGTGACAGCCTTTAGAAAAGATACATTCTAAGTAGTGGTCTATAAATAGATTTTAATAAACTGAGACAAATCCCAGTTGTTAGGGTGAAAGAACTGGTGCAAACAGGATAGAATTTGTCAAGCATCTGGGGATGATAGTATAGATGTGGCTGTCTTGATAGTATAAAGTGAGGATGTCTTGTTGCATTTGAAAATGATCCAGGACTCTGAGACTCACATATCTAGCTACGACTGCTTGGTTATTTTCATTAGAGATAATGTAATTGTCTGTTTTGTGCAATTGATAGTGGGTAATCCCAATGGCTGTAGAAAGATGAGAAGCCCTTAGTATGGCCATTACAATGGTTATTGACCCTCCTTTTGTTGTTAATAGCCCACAATCACTCCAGGTGGCTGTGTGTGATAGTAGAATATGGAAGATATATTTGAAGTCTGTACAGAAGTTTAAAGATTGTCCCTTTGCTAATTGAAATGTGTTGGTAAGAGCCATTACTTCAGCCTCCTGGTTTGTGGTTCAGGCTGTAAGGGCATGGACCACAACCACATTGGTGTCAATAGTGTATCCTGGTTTTCAGACCCACTCATGTATGAAGAAACTTCCATCTCTCTAACAAGTGTAGATGGCCAGAGCTAGTGATTTCCTTCTGCATGTTTGTGGGATGTGTTAGCAGTTCTTCTATCATCTTGATACAAGAGTGAAATGGGTACTATCCAGCGATTGGTAAGGGAAGGAAATTTGAAATGCTGAGGGGTGGGTATGACTGAAACATGAGTGTTATATTCTCCATTAATGATACATGAAAAGAGAGAACCTGGAAAGGGGGTAATGTTTGGAGATCCTTGTAGGTTAGAAGATGAGGAAAGTGGTCAGAAGAAATGGCAATAGCAAGTGACCCCAAGATTCACTTATTTGCTTTGAATATAAAAAGTTCAGCTCTAGAGAGAGCACAGAGGCAAGGTGTTCACTCACAGATAGTATAATCTAATTTTTGATAGTATGTGATGGGAGCAAGGGGCTGCCTCATGTAAGAGTGAGCAAGTAGAGAGAAAGAGGGGGAACCAAGAGCATAAGAATCTAGTCATACCTAGGAAGGATCTCATTTTGTCCTTGGTGAGTGACTAAATTGTACTTTGGTTTTTTGTTTGTTTGTTTGTTTTGTTTGGTTTGGTTTCGTTTTTTGGTTTTTGGTAATGGCCTTGTGACTAGCTACTAGCTAGTCCCAGATAAATAACCTGAGGGGTAGACAAATGGACCTTGGGGGTAAGACCCTATACCCACATCAGACACAAAATTTAGTAGAGTAGAGGTGTCTGCTTGGCTAATTTGTAGGGTAGAACTACAGAGATGAACATTTACATATTGTATCAGTTTTGACTTAGAGAGTAAGTCAAAGGTCAAAGCCTGGCTGAATAGCTGTGACCCAATAGCTTTCCTAGAATCCATGGACTAGGACAGTCCAGGTAAGTTGGGTGGGTAAGGAAGGTGTCCAGGTTAGTGCAAGTAAAGACATTTCAAAGTCAAAGATACTTTAAAACTGGGCGTCAACAGGGATGGCAAAAAAGAAAAGAAAAGTGAGAAGTCACTGAGGAAATGGTAGACAGGGTTTGAGAGGATAGGAATTGGCTACTAGGAGGTGGAGAGGAACCACTGCAGACTTAAGTAGGGTATCCTGAAAGAAGCACTACTATGTCCTGGTGTGTTTGTTTGCTGTTGTTTTTTAACTGTAAGTACGAAGATATTAAAGGAAGAAGATATGGGACACAAAAGGCCTTTTATTATGAGGTCAGACAGAGAATGTGAAAGCCTTCTGAGACTGTTGGTATTAGAACTGGGTTACATAATTGATAGGGTTTTATTTGGATGGCAAGAGGAGACTGATGTTTGACTCTAGAGAGCTTTTATTTTCCCATACTTAGGGATTCACCTGGGAGGTTAGTAAGGGCATAATGTGCAGGATTGTGTGGCTTAGAGGAAAAAGAGGAGACAAACCTGGCAAGCCTTGGGTCCAGTGGATTTGAATGAGCTAAGGAAATAGAGTCTCTCACTTTGGCTTTGAGATACCATACTAGAAATGAAATGGGATGAATTAGTACCAACAGGAGGGAGGGCATAAGGGCAAATATTCCTATAGATACAACTAAGTAGAAGGATTTGGTGAGATTTGTAAGGCTGTCCTCCTCTATTCCAATCACAGGGGGAAAAGGAGACCTGGGTCCCCAAAACTCCATCAAGAGTGACTGCAGAATCCAAAAGAAAGAATGTGGGTCACCCTAATACTGTGGTGACTACCCATGGCTTCATATTGGAGATAGCAATTCTTGGGCCAGGGGAGCCTGAGCCTGCTCTGTTGTCAAAGGCCAGACCTAGGAAGACTACTAAGGTTTGATGTCCATATGAGATCCACAGAGGTTGTCAACAGCCCAATGTCCCTCATTATGACACCTTAACCATGGTTAATAGGGTTTGTGAGGGTTTAGACAAATCCAGTTCCAGTGATCCCCTACCAGCATTTGAAACAGGGAACAAGAGAGATTCTTGGGCTTTCCAAAGGGGGACAGTTGCTATAGACAGCTGAAAGGCCTTAGTCAACATCAAGTATTTTTGTTTTGGGTTTTTCTCTCTCATAGCACACCTCAAAAGCCATTGCTAAGTCTTCTGCCTATGGAGACAGTGATTTCCTCTCTATGGCATTTAAGTTTCATCCTAGTGTAAAGAAAACTCTGGGAGAAATAGGTCATAAGGGGTAGTTTCCCATCTGGAATCTGGGATCCCAATTCATACAGGGATTATGGAAGTCCAGGAATTAAGATGGAGTTTTGTGTTTGTCCTGGGTGATCTCATGGATTTTTCCACAAGTCACCACTTTTAGGACAGCCCTATGGAGACTGTACAAGAGGCAGTTTATAAATTCTGGTGGAAGACCACCTCAGTCTCAGACTTTTCTATCCTCCTAGGGAAGACAGTTGTTGGTGAGAATCATAAATATTATGGAAAGTGAGATTGCAAGATTGGGAAATTATTAGAATTATTTGATAAAGGCTGAGATGTTAGTTGTATAGGACCCAATCTTTTTTTTAGCTGAGAGTTTGCTTAGTGAGAAGGGACATGTAGCCTGACCAAACCATCAATTCTGGCAACTTCCTGCAAAGATTGAATTGTGGCCAGGTTAGTCAGGGGAGGAGGAGTTAGAGAGGGTCCTGTTGTTGGCTGGGAATGCATAGCAAGAGAACAAAGGGATGCTAGTGGGCTAAAAGTGGCCACCAGAGAGATAAGGGTGACTTGCATTGGAAAGGAGAGTAAGGAAGACCTGAGGGTCCTGAGGAGGAGAAGGAGCCAGGGTTTGAGACTGATAGGAGGAAGCTCATTAACTGAATTGAAAGTAGTGGAGGAATCATCTAGGTTGGACTTCACAGATGAGAGAAGCTGAGAGAGGGGACAGGAAGAATAGAGAGAGAGATTGGAACAGAGATAAGGGAAAGCTTGGACAAAGAGAATCAATTCTCATTCTTTAAATTCCTCACAGTAATTTAAAGGTCCGAAATAATATGGAATCTAAGGTGCTATTAGGCAGCCATTTGGATCAGTTATTCAAGAGATATTGAGGCCAAATTTGATTGTAAAAGTGAATGAATTTGGAGCTCTTCATGTCAGCTGTCATTGTACAGGTGGATAATTTCTAAGACATCTCAAGGGGGAATGAGAGGCATGCTTATCACCATTCCCATGGATGAGTGAGTACAGTCACAACAACCGGTAGTTGAGAGAGTCCCCAAAACTCAGACAGGACTTAACTAGACCAACCTGTTTAATGGGTCATCACAGCACCCAATGGGATCAGGCATTATATCTAGAGGAAACTTGGCCCTTAGCTCCAAGGTTTTCACAGGGGAACTTGAGAGCCTGCAAGAAGTTAATGAAACACTGAGCTCAGAAATGAGGTGTCATCTACCAGAGAGGGACAGGCAACAGGGCCAAAAAATATCATAAAGCCAAGAGGGCATTGAGAAGCTGGGGGATTACAGTCAGCTCCAAGGTGAGGCAAACAAACAAACAAATAAACGAAAGCGGATTGGGGCTGGGGCAGAGCTTCAAACTTGCTCAGTCAGACAGAAAGCTGCAGGATCTTAGTTTGAAGGTAGGTGGTAGGCCAACAAGGGCCTTAGAGATAGGGGCTTAGTGTACCTCTTGCTCTGTAAGAATACCAAAAAGATACCAGACAGTCAAGGGTCTCTTTTTTTTTTAGACTTAGGGAAATGTTCACACCAACTGAAGGGAAGACCCAGCCTTACTAAGTTTCTGCTGCTGAATGCGATGCTGAGTGACTAGTAAGCCGGAAGGACTGTTAGAGTTGGACCAAAGAAGAGGGATAGGATCCCATTGCAGCTCAGGGTCGGTGGAGAAGCACGGACACACGGAGCCTGTCTGAGTCACAGCACCAATGAAAATGTTTTGGGTTTAGTTTTGGTTATTTTTGATGTAAGGGCGTCTTGGCAATCGGGAACCAAGGTATATCACAAGGTCATACTATGCTAGAAAACCTCACAAAAGAGATTTCCTGGGAAGAAACAGAGAATAGCAGCTGCTGCTGAATGCAAAGAGAGACAACAGTGGTCTGGGCAAAAAAAAGGGGGGGGGGCTTTTCTAGGGTTCGTGCGTACTGAGCTAGTGGAAAAGAGGCAGGAAGTATGGCTTTGCTATTATGCTGAGTCATGGACCAAGGATTTCCAAGTCTCAGGAGCTCCAGTGTGAAGGGTGTGAAGGGCCATGGCCCTGACCTCAGCTTAGGGTGAAGTCAGGGCAGACTGTTCTTACCCTGAACCCTCGCCCCTACAATATCCCCCCTCATTACTCTCGTGGTCCCTGCTGCTGCCTCTGATCCCCTTCTCAACTATTTCCTCTCTTGCTTCTGTGTATTTAGTTTATTCTTTCATGTGTATGGGTATTTGTATGCATGTCTACATTTTATGCATGCCTGGTGCTTATGGAAGCCAGAAAACTGCTCTCAGATTGCCTGAAAATAAAGCTACACACAGCTGAAGCCTGCCGCGTGGGTGCTGGAAACCAAGTCTGGATCCTTATAAAGAGCTCTTCTGACTCATCTCGCCTGCCTCAATTATCTTATGAAAAGGTAATTTTATTTTGTTTTTAGTTATGTGTGTGTCTGTGTGTACGTGTGTGTGTACATGTGTGTGTTCTGTGTGTGTGTGTGTGTGTGTGTGTGTGTGTGTGTTCTATGTGTGGGTTTATGTATGTGAACACAGTGTCTATGGAGGCTGAAGAAGCTCTCCAAGCCCCTTGCAAGTAGGGTTCCTAGCCACTCTGAGACAGCTGTCTGTAGTGGGGGAATTGATTCTAGTTCTCAGCAGAGCACCATGTGTTCTTTACAGCTGAATCTCTCTTTAGCCTGTCTATTTTAATGGCTATGAAGTACAACTATCGCTTAGAAGATGACATTCATGATTCTTTTAAGTAGCTGACTCTTAAACTCATACTCTCCTAGGAAACCTATTTTAAAGTTGTTTTAAAAACATTTTGAGCAAGATTTCAGATTATAAATGAGATGGTAGTCATAATTTGAAAGTGTGTAGCAAAAATTGTGAAATTGTGGCTTATATACAGAAAATTTTTCACAAAAATTTCCTAGAGAAGAAATAAGAATTCGCAATAGAACTATGTTGTAATATATAGGTAAAGTTTTGTTAAGAATGGAGTGATTTTTATCTACTTCAAACGTATTTTAGTATATTTTAAGTATGTGTATGTGTATTTATATGTGCATGCATGTGGGGATGTCTATAGAGTCAGAAGAGGGTTGGGAACTCTCTGAGGCTGGATACACAGGTGGTTTTGAATTGCCTGATGTTCATGCTAAAGACCAAACTCAGCTTGTCTCCAGGAAAAGCAAGTGAAGCCATTATTGTGGTAACTCTTATCATGTGGGTCTTGATTCTTCGAAACTATAATGTGGAAGAAATGCAGGAAAAATGCAAGGTGTTTTATTATAGTGAAAGAAAAGAAATTAATACAGGGTGAAAAGACAGTGCATGCTCATATTTTCAGGGCTGCTCTTTTGAGAGATCAGAAGCAAAGGATTCTGAGCGACATGCAGTTATGCAAGGCTAGCTTGTGGAATTTCAGAAGGAAGGCCGTTCATGCAATATACTTAAATTGGTTATCTGTGAAAGAAAATCCTACTGTGCTTTAAAGGAACAATTTATGCTGGATAACTGGGCCTGAAAACATTACTATCATAAATAATCATTAAGGAAAATCTGCATAGGAAATATTTCCTCAGGTCAGCCCAGAGAAGAAGCCTCTGTCCAAGGTGGCCAAGACTGTACCTCAAGCTGGTAAGTGAACTTGCAAATATGAAAGAGTAGCCCAGAAAGTATTGATTTTGAAGATATTTAAGAGGATTATGAAGATCGCCTGAAGATTGGCAACTGAAGGTGGCAGAGTTGGAGTTCCCGAAAAGTATACATCAGAGGCAATTCCTGAAAGTGAAGTCTCAGATGCAGGGAAGATTCCAGAATATAAGTGGACATACACAGAAACTGGGGCATGGCACCACTTTGCAGGATCCCTGAAGGTCAGCCTGGACCAGGTATTAATGAAAGCACAACACTAGTAGCAATGGAGCCCCTACAATATTCTAGATGACCATTATTAGAAGACCACCAGGACAGTGGAGGGTGTGGTGTTTAGCTGCACTGAGCTGACTAGAAAAGCTGTATGTGTTGTGCATGCCAGAAGTGAGGCAGAGCTTATCAATCTTTTGGTGCCCAGATGATTCTTAATGAGTGCACGAAATCAGGTGATGAGCTTTTTTGACCCTATTAACTTTATGTTTTTTCCTGTTGAGTTTTAGTTGTTTTTCTGATGTAATTGTAATCATGCCCTTCTCCTATCGTGGAATAAAAAAGCATAATATTTGCTTTTGATTTTCCTGAATACACAGTACTTAGAGTTTGAATTTCTGAACTTTGCAAAATTTAAAGACTTTGGTCAGTGTTTTATGGATACAACAGAGAAGTAAAGAGAACAACTTTGAAGAAATCTCATCATCTGAAGTCAAAGGAAAACTGTTCAAAGTATTCTGTGTAGAGGATGACCCAGGTTACTATATACAATAAATGTGCAGCAACTTTTCTTTCTCATGGTCCTACAGTATATAGACACAGACTTCTAGATGTCTTTAAGTTTCCCCAAGGATCAGAAAGATGTTGGCACATTCTACAGCTTGTTTCTCTCTATTTTATTTCTCTTAAAGCAGCTTAATCAAAGGATGAGACATTAAAACATTTGTAGAAAGACAGAACAATGACACAGTGGTCAAGATTATTCGTTATGCTTGCTGTGGAACCAGGTACAATTCCTAGCATTCACATGATGGCTCAGCTCACACTATAAGTCTAGTTACATGGAATCAAATTATCTTTTCTTGTCTCCTTGGTCATCAGCAATATATGCCATGGATAGACATACATGCAAACAAAATTCCAATACACTTAAATGACAATAATATTTTTAATTTTAAAAAAGAATGAGTGACCCTAAGAAAGATATTCTTTGTCAATAAATATGGGATAAAGACAGTCATTTCTGTAAGATTCAGTGGCTAAATATAACTAAAGATTAGATGGTAAAAAAATTATTTCCAATATTTTGGGTCAATATTTGACTTAGAGTCTCTTTGCTGATATTATTAATTATGTTTCTTAAATTAGTTCTTATTTCCTTTGTGAATAATCTTTGAACTATTTGAGTTGACAGCATTTTAATCTCTATTAACTACAATGTTTTTCTTAAAAAAATTAGCACTTACAAAGTTTATATTTTGTTTTTCTGTCCATAGACTGAACTATAACAGATGTATAAGATTCCTTTATCTCATTGGTTTAGTCTTAGATAATCATGGATAAAGGATTCAAAACGAAGATAGAGGAATGTGGATTTAAATAAAAATATTAAAACATTGTTCTTCGATAAAAGGTTTTTTTAAAGATGGACCATGTCCACCTTAGAAACCAATTTATTAGTAACAATACTTCACATTTATTATCCTTGCTTCACATATTTAAGTTCTATATTTCTGTCTCATATCATGTAATTTTCTAGATACTAGTCATTTATGCATCAGTAGTCCTTTATAAAGCATCTCCTAAAATTACCCAAATTGAGAACACTACATAACTCATGTGTGGTAGTTATCCTTTTGTCCTTTTATAAGAAAGGCATATTTTAATCATCTTTTAATATCCACAATAAAACTTTGCAGGAAGTATGAATACCGTTAAAGAAACTTTGACAGATATAGGTTTAGCAATTTTCCCAAGGTGAAAGTACTTGAACTCAGTGTTAATTTTAACACTATGTTAGAAGAGCCTATTTTTCTCTACCTAGTATGGTGTGAATGATGAATTTTTTTCCTTACCAGTAACATGAATTGTATGAGTAGTGTTGGACTGTGATATTATTTTTAATTGCTTTGAAATAAATAAATTGTTGTGGTAAATATTAAAAAATGGCTAAACCTTTTATTCTGTACGAACTCTGGCCACAGTCAGTCCCATGCTGTCCACAAGTACTCTGAGAACCTTTTAACCCATGCTAGCACTGGCACCTGTAGGGCACTGCGGGGTATCTTGCACTCTCTCCAGTGTCAGCACCTGTGGGGCCACATGGCACTTTGTTCCCTTTTGACCTGCTCTAGTGTTGGCACCGTAGGGTCACATGGAACTGGAGGGTATCTTTAGCTCAGTGGCTTTACGCTGTCCCCATGTACTCTCAGATCCAGGTGGTCTGTGAGCCATTCCAGCATAGCACCTTGCCACACTGGTCCCTAGAGTTAGTTCCAGCGCCAGTGGGGTCATATGGAACTAGTCACAATTTATCTTTGATTAGTATCTCCCCTGGAGGCTCTCTGCTAGCTATGGACTCTGGTTCCAGCTACCTGGTAAAATCAAGACTCAACAAACTGCAGCCCAACACTCAGATTTATATGTTAAAGTCTAAATCCACAATATATTCACACAATAAACTCACAACCAATTGATAAAGACATAAACTGCCCACCTAGATAGGATACACTGACCTATAGAAATCCATCCCTTGAGAAATATTCATAAGAACCTGTATTTATGTAGAGATGGATGGCCAGGATCATTTACATCTGCCTCCATGTGTCTCAAACCCCTTCTCCTCCCTCTTCTTCTAAAACCTCTGTTCCCACCTCCCTTCCTTCTCATTCAATGACAGGCCTTGTTTTATCTTGTATCTGCCTTCACCTACATGCTGACTTCAACCTACAATAAATTAAAAAATATCTCACAGTAATTATGAAAAAATGTAAGGTAAATCCTATATTTTGAAAACACCAAGGTTGTCTCTTTAAGTTTTCCTCATATTACCTGAAGCTTCCCATTTTATTAAATTAGGATATCTGAGGCATCTGTAGTATTCATGGTTCGTTCATACAATCAGTTGACTCCGTTTACCTGAGAGTTTTAGTAAACAAGTATTGTCATGACAATGACTACGCTATGAGAAAGAGAAAATGGAAAACTCATGAGGAAGATCTTGCTGTAAAGTACTTTGTGTACAGCTGGCCATACATTTTCTTTCTAAGCCTTATGAAATATCATGCTTCTATGGAAGCATTTTCATTTGAAGCATGCATACATCCCCTAAGGAATAGTTTATATTGCTATCTAGTTTCTGGTTATTACAGTTGTTTTGAATTCTGACAGAAAACTCTGACCTCTGAAACCTTTTTTATTAAGGATGCTTTGAAACTGTTTCTTCCCATTATATTAAATTAGGATTTTTCCTGCTTCAAATATCTTAATGCCATGTATGCCTGGTAATAAAGATTCCATTCTATGCTCAAAGGATTCATAACTTCAAACAAATCCTAAACAAAAACAACAGGAAATTTAATGTCAAGGGCACAGTATGTGAGCCTATGAGGAGAGAATTCATTAAAGTTCTTCACTGCCTTTTTGTAGCTATCCCAAAAAACACGGAGGCTCTCAAGGGACATAGTTGTTCTGTTTGTTCATACAACAATTTAACTCGCTTCCCATGAAACAGAAATGGGCAGAACTGAAGGGCCAAATAATAATCCTATTGAGATTCCAAAACAAATATTAAATTAAGTAACTTATTTGCTTCAAATTGTAAATTCAATGCCATTTTGTCTTTAAAACATCTGGATGAGGTTCTTACATTCTAAAGATAAAAATCCTCCAAATCTGACAAACTCTACACCTCATTTTTTTTAATTTTGAAATATAATTATGTCATTTTCCCTTCCCATTATTTCTTCCAAACTCTTCAAGGAACATTTATGACATTTTTTTTCAAATTTATGGATTTTATTTTTAATTATGTTGTATGTGTTCCTATTACATACTAAATTGTTCTTCCTCCCACCCACAGTGAAGCGTATTCTTCACCCCTCATCACTGGACCTAGGAGAGGAAAACCATTACAGAAAACTCCATAAAATAAAACGGGAGAATCCTGAAGCCCAGTCCAGTTCTAAATGGTAGATCTACAGCATAGTTGCTGCACCTAAGACTTGGTAATCATTGTAGATGTCTGGGTCAAAGATTGTAAGGGCCAGAGAAAATGAGGAAGTTTTCTGTGAAATATTGTCTCTTAGAAGTTTCAGCATCTACTTCTATAAGGTTTCATCAACATGGCTGCCTAAACAGGATCTGAAAATGTATTACACCAGTAGACATGCTATTAAAAATAAATAAGGTTCAAGAATTCTTAACCTTAGAAAAAAACTACAAGCAGTTAAAGTATTCTGTAAACAGAATCTCTATATGCTTGATCTGTGCGCTGTGTAATTCTGATTCTTTGTCTCTGTGAATTCTATTATTTTCACCAGAACTGTTTAATTTTTTGAGTGAATTTGGTGTTGACCTATTTTCAACTTCAGTGTTCATTTTTTTTCTTTTTTTCGGAGCTGGGGACCGAACCCAGGGCCTTGCGCTTGCTAGGCAAGCGCTCTACCACTGAGCTAAATCCCCAACCCCCAGTGTTCATTTTTAATCATAGATTATAGTATAGTACTTATACTGTGAAACTGTGTTTTCACTTTGAGAATACATCATCAGAATGTATTCCTCAATTTATTATATATGTATATATATGTTAATTATATATATATATTTGGTTAGTTTTCTATTAATTTACCTACTAGTATTTTTAAAGGAAATAACTTGTTCTTTTATCATTTTTTTCTTCATCTTTTATTTCCAGATAATGTCCGAAGTGACATGCTTATGTGGCAAAGTCCAGGTTCAAAGGAAGATCAAGATAGTAACATACTATCAAATAAAATTCATGTCTGGTCTCCTAACATCCCATGAACCTCCTTAACCACTATAACCAATCAGTGAAAAGAAACAGAGATATACAAGAATCTAGTCAGAAAGTAAAACTTGATTTGTTATGTACCATATCTCTTCACTCTCACAAAATGTAATGAATGACTTTCATATATTTTATTATATCAACAGGCCCTAATGCAGAGAATTGGGTTATATTTAGAATATGAATGCATATGCATATATTCACATAATAAGAATTCGTGAAAAGAGGTCTATGAATTTGAAGGAGAGTGGGAAGTATGTATGGGACAGTTTAGAGGGAAGACCAGGAATGGAAAAATATTTTAACTAAATTAATAATCTCAAAAATAGGGGAAAAAGTTCTTGTTTGTAAGTTGATGGCTACATACAGAATTGGTTAAGACTTTTAAGTCCAATGTAAAAAAAAAACAATAACATTTATTTGTGTCATAATTTCTTCAGCAAATGCTGCCCTCCCTTGATGGTTATATGAGAACACAATAGACTTCTATCCAATTATTTTTATTTGACTTAAACTTTCTAAAAGGAAATAGCTATCTTTTTTAACTATAAACATTTAAAAAATCCATGTCTTGTAAATAATAAAATACCCAAAGTAAAAACTCAAGTTCAATGTATTTAGACTATAAACTGTCAGATAGCACATCTTGCATTAGCAACAACCAAATTGTTAATTGTGTAGTATAGATTGTCAGTCTCCTTGGTTAGCTCGCTGTAATAAGGATGTGCACCAGACTGGTTTTCATTTAATCACTAAGTAGCTTCCATAGGGAATACCTTTTACTCAAAAGATGCTAAAGCATTGATTGCTGCATTTGCTAATCGACAAGAAAAGTATCGGCCAACCATGTTTCAAAAGTAAATTAGCAGGACAGAGGAGATATTTTAGTGAGAAATGCACTGCAAGCAGAAAGTCTTAGCTTGCAGGCAACTCCACTAGGCTGCTCTCAGGAACCTAGCAATGCTTAAATTCATCACCTGCCAACTCCAGATGTGCCAGGTGTGGACTCCATATAAAAGGATCTCCACTACGTCAACTCACTCTTTCTCTCTCTCCCACCCCCCTTTTCTTTTTCCTGTATTGTGCCTCTCTCCCTTTCTGTTTATCTTTGCATTGCACTCCTTCTGTACCCTCATGGCTCTGCTCCAAGCTGTCTGTCTGACTACATGTCTCCTCATCTGTTTCTACCCCTTCCCAGGTCCTCACTCCTCTCCTTTCCTCCGATAAGCTCTGTTTATACCAGATCTGTTGCCTGTGTAAGTATTCAGGGACATACCTTGATATGGGCCTGCTGGTACCCCTTCACTCCATTTTATTTCATAACAGGAGGACCTAGATTTGTACCAATATGAAAAAGAAGCTGTGGCAACCCACGATTCTACCCATAGCACTTGAAGAATAGGAACGGGATATTCTGTTAGTCCATCAGTCTCAAAAGTCTGTAAGTATTACATTCAGTAATAGATCCAATTTCAGAAAGTAAAATGCAGAGTAATGTTGACCTCTTCTTCCATATAAGCAATACACTTAAAACACTTATACACCACCATGCATACATACATACAAAGATAATAGTCAAAAATAAAAAATCATTTATATTTACTTTTATCACTTCATTGTATATAAGTTCTATTTCTAATCTCCATAAATCTAGAATATCCATTTAAAAATACTTAGAAATCTGATAAAATATTAATGAAATGTACAAGATGTACAAGAACTAACAAATGTGTGAAACATATATTTCAAGAACCAATAAATAAATAAAGAAATAAATAAATAAATAAATAAATAAATAAATAAATAAATGGAGAATAAAGGGAGGAGTCTCATATGTTAAGCCAATTAAAATAACAGTCCTATGGTAGGGTCCTGAAAAAAAAAGGTCAATTTTTAAACTAGAAAGGCAAGTTAAAGTTCAAGGTCTACTAGTACTTGGGCATTGGTAGTCACTCTCTCCTGTAGAATGTGGTCCAGTGTACTACTTAATAGGAATACGAATCGGTTGGATATAAACTGGCCCTTTCAGAGTCTAACACTGAAGGAATCTAGAATTGTTAATGAATCTTCCAGCTGGTTATTTGCTTTCTGAGTACATAAAGTCAATCTCTTAAAATGAAAATAGAATTATATTAAGCCTAAATTATATATTATTTCCTTCTGCCTTATGAGAGTTACAATAAAAACAGCTTATGAAAATAAGGTAAAAATTCACAACATACAACTGAAGCAACAGAAGTAATTTAGAAAACAGTTACTGTGGGCAGACTTTAGAATATCAATCAATATATAACAGATATTCTGATAATATTGTCCACTAAGTTCTCAATTTAAAAGAAAAACAGGACATGCCAGTGCTTTAGAGTGATATAGGTAAGAATTTACTAAGATATGTACAGATAAAACAGAGCAAGATATAAGCCTAATAAGGTAGGAGACAGTGAAAAATCAGAAAAAAATGAGAAAATGTAAAATATGAGAAACAACATAAGCAACATGGATGCTATACAGTCCACAGGATGTATAAATACAGTGATATCAGAAGAAAGGTGAGAGAAGGAGAGTAATGTCACATTTAAAAATATTCAAAAACTCTGGCGACAGCAGATGCTGGCAAGGATGTGGAGAAAGACGAACACTCCTCAATTGTTGGTGGGATTGCAGACTGGTAAAACCATTCTGGATATCAGTCTGGAGGTTCCTCAGAAAATTGGACATTGCACTACCTGAGGACCCAGCTATACCTCTCTTGGGCACATACCCAAAAAATGCTCCAAAAAATAACAAAGACACATGCTCCACTATGTTCATAGCAGCCTTATTTATAATAGCCAGAAGCTGGAAAGAACCCAGATGCCCTTCAACAGAGGAATGGATACAGAAAATGTGGTACATCTACACAATGGAATATTACTCAGCTATCAAAAACAATGACTTTATGAAATTCATAGGCAAATGGAGGGAACTGGAAAATATCATCCTGAGTGAGGTAACTCAATCGCAGAAAAGTACACATGGTATGCACTCATTGATAAGTGGATATTAGCCCAAAATTCTCGAATTACCCTAGATGCACAGAACACATGAAACTCAAGCAGGATGACCAAAATGTGAATGTTTCACTCCTTTAAAAGTGGAACAAGAATACCCCTGGGAGGGAATAGGGAGGCAAAGTTTAGAACAGAGGCTGAAGGAACACCCATTCAGAGCCTGCCCCACATGTGGCCCATACATATACAGCCACCAAACTAGATAAGATAGATGAAGCAGAGAAGTGCAGGCTGACAAGAACCGGATGTAGATCTCTCCTGAGAGACGTAGCCAGAATACAGCAAATACATAAATGAATGCCAGCAGCAAACCACTGAACCTAAACAGATCCCCGATTAGGAATTAGAGAAAGGACTGAAAGAGCTTGAAGCGTCTTGAGACCCCATATGATCAACAATGCCAACCAACCAGAGCTTCCAGGGACTAAGCCACTACCCAAAGACTATACCTGGACTGACCCTGGGCTCCAACTGCATAGGTAGCAATGAATAACCTAGTAAGAGCACCAGTAGAAGGGGAAGCCCTTGGTCCTGCCAAGACTGAACCCCCAGTGAATGGGATTGTTGGGGGGAGGGCAGTAAAGGGGGAGGGTTGAGAAGGGGAACACCCATATAGAAGGGGAGGGGAAGGGGTTAGGGGATGTTGGCCTAGAAACTGGGAAAGGTAATAACAATTGAAAAGGAAATAAATACCCCCATTTAATAAAGATGGAGAAAAAACAAACAAACTTACAAAAAACAACAAAATTCTAAATTCTCATTTTAAAAGACAAAAATAAATTCAGACAATATTCTTTATGTTGTAATAGATAATAACATAAAACATTTTTTAAAAATTCTAAAAACTGATGTAGAAAAATTGTAAGGATTATCAAATGCAGACCACACATAGACATATCATTCTGAACAATATATTCAGATGTCTGTGTAAAATTAATATTTAAAATAGAAATAGTGAGCAATGATATGGCAGTATTTTCTTAGTTAAAATATACGATGTTAGAATACGAAGTATTTTCTTCAATGCATCAAATGCTTTAGCTCTACATAGAGATACTACAGGAACAAAAGAGCTATTCAGAAACAGAGTGATCTTGAGGTCACCAGAAGAACTCAGCCTACAGAAACAAATACACAGGACTCACAGGGGCTCACAGAGACTGAAGGGGCAATCCTAGCGCCTGCATGTGTCTAAACTATTGTGCTCTGCATACATACTGTCATTGTTAACCTTGGGGGCTTTGCTGGATTCTTAACAGTGGGGCTGGGGGTGTCTCTGACTCTTTTACCTGCTCATAGGACCCTTTTTAATCCTACTATATTGCCCTGATATGAAGGTTTATGCCTGGTCTTTCTGCATCTGTTTGCTATGTTCAATTCATATCACTGGGAAGCCTGCTCTTTTTTGAAGTGAAATGGAGGATTTGGGTGAGAATGGAAGTGAAGGAGGAAGAAACACTTTACATGTGATATATTGTCTGAGAGAAGAATAAAGAGTAAGAACAAATTTGAAAATTGGAAGAAAAAATCAGAGTGCATGAAAGGGTAGATTGCTCAGTGATTAATGTGTTTGCCAGGCCAAAGAGGAACAGAGCTGTTACTTTAAGGGGACACACTTGTCATTCCATCTGAGAAGATGGACAAAGGGAGTGTCTAAAGCACGCGGTCAAAGCTGCTAGCCATGTGGCAATGTTCTCTCTGTCAGCCTCTGGTCTCTGCTTCATGACATACACATGCATTCACATGCATGTGAATAATCATACATGCACATGCGTGCAAACCACAGACATATACATGAGAAGGAAATAATTCAAGATTGGACTTTGTAAATGTTTTATGCAATTAACACTGACATCATAATATAATTAATTCCCCTATCTGCCAATTTGCTGAAATTTCCTTAGCATATTGTAAAAGTTTAAATTATTGTTGCACTGTATTATCTAAACCTTTTTTTTCATGTTGCTATATCTGCTTGACACAATGTTGTATCTGTCAAGTACCATGAATAATCTACAGTATTATAAACATCATAAAGATTATTCTCATTTAAATTACTTAGTGTTATTGACCTATCTGCTTTTCTTATTAAAACCTCGTTCAAGTTTAAGTGTCAGAGTAATTTTGGCCTTATAGATGAATATGAAAGCAAAGTCTAACTATAATTTTGTGAAGAGTTTGATAATATTTCATCCAGAATGTATGTTTAAAAAAAACAACTTTCCACTAAAGCCAAATTTACTATGATAATCTCTTCAGGAATGTTTTTTAACTAACAGGCTACTATGGTGAATGGTATTTAGTTACATGTCTTTCAACTAATGAGTTCATTATCTAAGCTGCTGAAATTTTTTCATAGTTTTACACAGTATTCCTAATTTTACCTCTAGATTTATACTTGGTCAATAAATAGAAATAAAAAGCATATTTATCTACCCAGAATTATTTCAATATATGAAATAGTGAATCCTGAGGTCAAGAAATTCCTTTTTCATCATTTTATCATGAGAATATGTTTGAAGATTATGACCTCTTCTGGCTAACCATAAACATGTAGAACTTAAGCTATATGTTAATTTCCTTCCAACTGAAACATTCCACCTGGAGATAGGAGAGCATTTTTTCCACTTCCCACATTTCCTCTGGATCAAATGGATCATCTCTTCTAACCACACTCCTTCAATTATTTGGTATATCTAAGGCCTCAATTTATTGTTGTAGTAATACAACAAGTTGTGGCCTCCCTTCTTTGCTAGCCATGTCTCCTGGGGATTTTGCTGACCATATCCCCTGACATCTGTCTCCCAACTCAACACTATATCCTAGCCTCCAATATGAGCAGATATTCCCTGTAAAGAAAGCAGCCAAGCAGGCCAGCAAAACAGGTAATACACAGTCATCATACTCTGAAAATCCAGAGAGAAAACTGAAACCAAGGAACAAAACACTGACCCAACAAAGACAAACCTAGAATTCAGTACCTATATCTCTTATTACCACAAACACAGATGCCTAGAAGGCAACATAAATTCACAATAAAAATAAACAGGGCAATAAATCTCCACGTTAGCCAATCTATCCTAACACAATGGGCACTGAATATTAAAGCATCGCTGAAGCATAAGAAAAAATACCTTAAAATCAACTATATGGAGATGATCGAGGTCCTTAAGGAAGAAAAGAACAAGTCTCTCATAGAAATCAAGAAAACACAAGCAAACGATTGGAGGAAATGAATAAGATTCTTAAAGAAAGCAAAGAAAAAATAAACAGCTGAGGGAAATGGAAAAAACTGTTCAAGACCTGAAAATGGGAATAAAAGCAATAAAGAAAACACAAACTGAGGGGATTCATGAAATGAAAACTTTAGGAATTCTAAGAGGATCTACAGAGGTAAGCTTTACCAACAGAATACAAAAATGATGGAAGAAAATCTAGGCTTCAGAGATATGACAAAATAAATGGATACATCCATCAAACAAAATGTTAAACCTACAAATTTCCTGACACAAAACATCCTCAAAACAGGGAATTATAAAAGGACCAAACCTAGAAATAATTTGAATAAAGGAAGGAGAAGAATCCCAAATTAAAAGGTGTAGCAATTTTAATATCTAACAAAACAGACTAATCAAAACTAAACTCATCAAAAGAAATAGAGGACACTGCATAGTCATAAAGAAAAAAGAACACCAGTATGACATTTTAATTTTTAACTTCTATGCTCCAAGCACAAGGGTACCCAAGTTTATAAAAGAAGTGCTACTAAGACGTAATTCAGATAAGGACCCTCACACACTGAAAGTGGGAGTCTTCAATACCCCAATGTTTCCATGGACAGATAAAATTAATTAGAGAAATACTACAGCTACTGGATATTATTAATGTCTTAGGGTTTCATTGCTGTGAAGAGGAACCATGTTCAAGACAACCCTTATAAAGGCAATCCTTCAGTTGGAACTGACTCATAATTTCAGTGGTTAAGTCCATTATAATCATGGTGAGAAGCACGGCATTATCTAGATAGTCTTGGTACTGGAGAAGAAGCTGAGTGTTCTTCATCGTGATCTCAAGGCAGCCAAGAGAAGACTGGCATCCTCAGATAGATAGGAGGAAGCTTTCTAAAGCCCACTCCCACAGTGATATACTTCCTCCAACAAGACCACTCCTACTCCAACAAGCCCATAACTCCTAATAGTTCCACACCCAGGACCAAGTATATTAAAAGCATCACAATTAATGAAATGGACTTAACAGGTATTTATGAAACATTTCACCCAAAGACACAAGAATATACCATTTTCTGTGCACTTCATGGTACTTTCTCCAAAATTGACATCAAAGTAAGACACAAAGAAAGACTTAACATGTACAAGAAAATTTAAATAACTCTTTATCAAACCACCATAGGTTAAAGCTAGATATCAAAAACAATAAAAATAGCAGATATGCATATGAATATGCATTTCAATTGAATGAAAAATGTGTAAAAATAGGAATGAAGAAATTAAAGACTTTTGAATTCAATGAAAATGAATAAATCGCATACCAAAATGTATGGAACACCTTAAAAGTAGTTCTAAGAAAAAAGTTCATTGCTCTACATGAAAAAATAATTAGAGCAATCTGATACTAGCAACTTAAAAGTATACCTAAATGTTCTAAAACAAAAAGAAGTAAATGCACTCAAGAATAAATCACAAGATACAATGGAACTGAGGGCTGAAATCAATAAATACAAAGAGAACAATACAAGGAATAAATGGAACAAAGAGCTTGTTTTGTTTGAGAAACATTTCTCCTGTCTATACTAACAGAGAAAGAATATCTAAATTAACAAAATGGGAAACAAATTAAGGGGACATAGTAACAGAAACCAAATAACTCCAAGAAGTCATAAGAACATACTTTAAAAACTTGTATTCCAAGGAGGGATCCATGACTCAAGATACATATGTAAAAGAGAATGGCTTTGATGCCCCAGTATAGGGGG
The DNA here is from genome assembly GCF_021556685.1 of Rattus norvegicus. Taxonomy (NCBI): domain Eukaryota; kingdom Metazoa; phylum Chordata; class Mammalia; order Rodentia; family Muridae; genus Rattus; species Rattus norvegicus. Next base: position 36,759,456 of record NC_141549.1, read on the forward strand.
ATACTGAAGAGGTGGGGCAGGAGTGGATGGGTGAGTGGGGGAACACCCTCATAGAGGCAAAGGGGAGGGGGAGTGCAAATGGGATAGAGGGGCTGTGGAGGGATAACTGGGAAAGGGGATATCACTTGAGATGTAAAAGGTTGGAATGATTGATTAAAAAAGTCAATACTTAAGACAAAAAATAAACTGTATTACATCACCTTTGAAAGTCTAAAAGAAATAGATAATTTTCTTGAAGAGAACCACTACTAAAATTAAGTCAAGATCAGATAAACAATTTAAATAAACCTATAGCCCCTGAAATAGAAGCAGTTTTTAAAAGTCTCCAATAAAATAATAATCTATAGCCAGACCACTTTAAAAAAGAATTCTACCAGACTTTCCAAGAAGAATTGGTGCCAATACCAATCAAATGATTCCACAAAAATAGAAACAGAATGAACTTTGTCCAATTCATTTTATAGGACCCCATTACACTGATACCCAAATCACATAAAGACTCAATGACACAAAAGGTTTACAAATAAATTTGCTTTGTGAATATAGATGAAAAAAATCACTCAATAAAATAGTTAAAAACTCAATCCAAGAACACATCACAAAGAACATCCATCATAGCTTCCACCACGATCAAGTAGGGTACATTGGAAATGTTCAAGGTTGTTTCCTCATTTGAAAGTTGGTAAATGTAATCCACCATATAAACAAACTAAAAAAAAGGTATGATCAACACAAGAGATTCAGATTAGGTCTTTGAAAAAATCCAAAAACTCTTCCAAAGACTCTTGAAGAGATCAGAATACAAGGAACATATACAAATATAATAAAGACCAATTATATCAAGTCTATAGCTAACATCAAATGCAATAGAGAGAAACTCAAAGCAAATCCATTATAATCAGGGACAAGACAAGGCTGCTTACTCTCTTCATTTCTATTCAGTGCAGTACTTGAAGTCTTACCTAGAACAATAAGACAACTGAAGGAAATCAAGCAAATGAAAATGGACAAGGAAGAAGGCAAAGTATCATTTGCAGATGATATGATAATATACATAATTTATCTAAAAAATTCCATCAGAGAACTCCTACTACTGATAAATACTTCAGAGAAGTGGCTGGATACATGATTCACTCAAAAAAAAATTAGTAGCTCTCCTATATACAAAAGAGAAATGGACTGAGAAAGAAATCAGGGAAGCAACACCTTTCCCAATAGCCTAAAATAATATAGAATACCAACCATGTGGTAACTCTAACCAAGCAAATAAAAGGCCTGTGTGATTAAAAAGTTCAAGTCTTTGAAGAAAGAAAGTGAAGATGTATTAGGACGTGAAAAGATGACCACAGGCTCTCCTGGTTCAGTAGGGTTAACTTAGAAAAACTGCTATTGTACCGAAAGCAAGCTACAAATTCAAGTTCAATGCAATCCCCATTCAAACACCAATGTAATTCTTTACAGACTTGGAAAGGACAATAGTCAACATCATATGGAACAACAAGAAAAGCTAGGAAAGCTAAAACAATCCTGACTGAAAACAGGAATAGATGGATGTCTCACCATTCCTAATTTAAGTTGTAGTAATAAAAAATAAAGCTATAGTAATACATCCTGCCCAGTATTACCATGAAAACAGAATTTTGATAAACAGAATCAAATTAAAATACCAGGCATAAATTCATACACTTTGGATGCCTGAATTTTCACTGAGGAGGACCCTGCAGGTGTCAATGCAGGAAGTGATCCAGGAAGACAGAAGAATGACTTAAGATGACTTCATCAACCTGGATCAGACTTCAAAGAGTTTAATAAAAAGCTGTAATTGTAGGTACATTTAAACAAAATAGAGTTTATAAAAGGGTCATCAGCCAACAGTAATTGCTATAATCATTCCAATTCCAGGTACACAATAAACTTAAGGTGGAACTGCATAGACTTTTTTTTTATACAAAGAACATGTGACCATAAGGCTGGGTTTTAGCCTTACAGTCTCCATCTGCACCCAAAGCTGGGGCTATTCCACTGCCCTCAGACACAAAACCTGCCTGCAGAGAACTGGTCTGTCAGGAGCACATTTCCTCCTCAGCCCACAGTCCACAGGTGGTACCTCACTTTCTCTCCATTGACTGTCCAAGGAGATACATTGACTGTGGGTGAGAAAGTCACAGTGTGACCTAGAACAGGACCTTTCCAGTGTCCATCTGCACCTAGAATTGAGGCTGTCTCACAGCTCGTGAACCCAAAACTCGCCCTGAGAGAGCTGGTCTGCCACGAGTGCTCGTATTCCTAAGATCACAGGCTCACAGGCTCACAGGCTCACAGACCCATGGCCCACAGGCCCACAGGAGGGACAAGTTCCAGACAGAGACAGCAAAACCAACTAATATCAGAGATAACCAGATGAAGAGAGGGAAGCACAATAACTTAAGCAACAGAAACTACACTATTCAGCATCACCAGAACACAGTTCTCCCATCACAGGAAACACTGGATACTGCAACATACCAGAAAAGCAATATTTGGATTTAAAATAATATCTCATGATGATGATAGAGAACATTAAGAAGGACATAAATAACTCTCTTAAAGAAATAAAGGAAAACATAGGTAAACGAGTGGAAGCCTGTAAAGAGGAAACACAAAAACCCCTTAAAGAATTACAGGAAAACGCCACCAAACAAGTGAAGGATTTGAACAAAACCATCTAGGATAGAAAAATGTAAGTAGAAACTATAAAGAAATTACAAAGAAAGACAACTCTTGAGATAGAAATCCTAGGAAAAAATTAGGTGTCACGCAAGCATCACCAAGAGAATATAAGAAATCAAAGAGAGAATCTCCGGGGCAGAAGATAGCATAGAAAACATTAACACAATAATCAAAGAAAATACAAAAAGCAAAAATCTCTTAATCCCTAACATCCAGAAAATCCAGGACACAATGAGAAGACCAAAGTGAAAAAATAGGTATAGAAGAGAATGAAGATTCCCATCTTAAAGGGCCAGTAAATATCTGCAACAAAATTATAGAATATTCCCTAATGTAAAAAAAAGAGATGTCCATGAACATATGAGAAGTCTACAGAACTTCAAATAGATTGGAACAAAAAAAGAAATTCCTCCTATCACATAATAGTCAAAACACCAAATAAACAAAAGAGAAAGAATATTGAAGCAGTAAGGGGAAAAGATCAAGTAACATGTAAAGGCAGACCTATCAGAATTACACCAGAATTCTCACCAGAGACTACGAAAACCAAAGGATCCTGGGCAAATGTCATACAGACCCTAAGAGAACACAAATGGCAGCACAGGCTACTATATCCAGCAAAAACTCTCAGTTACCATAGATGGAGAAACCATGATATTCCATAACAGAACCAAATTTATACAATATCTTTCTACAAATCCAGCCCTACAAAGGACAATAGATGGAAAATTCCAACATAAGGAGGGAAATTACACCCTAGGAAAAGCAAGAAAGGAATCTGAACCCAAATGATGAAAGCCACACAAACATAAATTCATCTCTAACAACAGAAATAACAGGAAAAAATCACTAATCTAAAAGAGATATTAAGGAACATCAGTGGACTCAATTCTTCAATAAAAAGACATAGACTAACAGACTGGATACATAAACAGGACCCAGCGCTTTTCTGCATACAGGAAACATACCTCAGTGACAAAGACAGACAATACTTAAAAGTAAAAGGCTGAGAAAAATTTTCCAAGCAAATGGTTCCAAAAATAAGCTGGAGTAGTTATTCTAATATTGAATAAAACCGATTTTCAACCAACAAATATCAAAAAGATAAGGCAGGAAACTTGATAAACATCAAATGAAAAATCTATCAAAATGAACTCTCAATTCTGAAAATCTATTCTCCAAATGCAAGGGTATCAATATTTATAAAAGAAACTTTACTAAAGATCAAAGCTTGCATTTTATATTGCAATAATATTAGGAGACTTCAACACACCACTCTCATCAATGGACAGATCATGGAAACAGAAACTAAACAGAGACATAGTGAAAATAAAAGAAGTTATGAACCAAATGGATTTAACAGACATCTATGGAGCATTTCATCCTGAAACAACAACAAAAGATACACCTTCTTCTCAGTACCTCCTGGTACCTTCTCAAAAATAGACCATATAACTAGTGACAAAACGGGCTTCAATAGATAAAAGAAGATTGAAATAATTCCATGCATCCTATCAGATCACCATGGATTAAGGCTGGTCTTCAATAATAACAAAAACAACAGAAACCCCACATATTCATGGAAGCTAAACAACACTCTACTCAATGATAACTTGGTCAAGGAAGAAATAAAAAAGAAATTAAAGACTTTTCAGAATTTAATGAAAATGAAGGTACTACATACACAAACAAATGTGATAAAATGAAAGCAGTGCTAAGAGGAAAACTCATACCTCTGAGTGCCTCTGAAATGAAATTGGAGAGAACGTACAGTAACAGTATGACAGGATATCATAAAGCTCTAAAACAAAAAGAAGCAAATTCACCTAAGTGGAGTAGATGAAAGGAAATAATCATACTCAGAGCTGAAAACAACCAAGTAGAAATAAAAATAACTATAAAAAAATCAACAAAACCAGGAGCTTGTTCTTTGAGAAAATCAAAAAGATAGATAAACCCTTAGCCAAGCTAACCAGAGGGCAGAGGGACAGTATCCAAATTAACAAAATCAGAAATGAAAAGTGAGCCATAATAACAGAAAATAATGAAATTAAAAAATTTATCAGATCCTACTACAAAAGCCTATACTGAACAAAACTGGAAAATCTGGAGGAAACTGAGAATTTTCTAGACAGATACTAGGTACCAAAATTAAATCTGGATCAAATAAAACATCCAAACAGTCCCATAAGCCTAAAGAAATAAAAGCAGTCATTAAAAGTCTCCCAACCAAAGAAAAAAAAGTTTAGGACCAGATGGGTTTAGTGAAGAATTCCATCAGGCACTCAAAGAAGACCTAATACCAATTCTCTTCAAACTATTGAAAAAAATTAGAAACAGAAGTAATACTACCCAATTATACCTGACCCACACAAAGACCCTATAAAGAAGGAGAACCTCAGACCAATTTTTCTTGTGAATATTACTTTGAAAATACTCAATAAAATTCTTGTAATCTGAATCTGAGAACACATCAAAACAATCATTCACCTTGATCAAGTAGGCTTCACCCCAGGGATGCAAGAATAGTTCAATATAGGAAATCTATCAATGTAATTCACTATATATACAAACTCAAGGGAAAAACCACATAATCAATTCATTAGATGATGAGAAAGCATTTGATAAATAGATGATAAAAGTCTTGGAAAGATCAAGAATTCAAGCCCATATATAAAAATAGCAAAGGCAATGTACACCAAACCAGTAGCCAACATCAAACTAAATGGAGAGAAACTTCAAACCATCCCACTAAAATCAGGAACTAGACAAGGCTGCCTACTCTCTCCCTCTTTGTTCAACATAGTACTTGAAGTCCTAGCCAGAACAATTAGACAACAGAAGTCAAAGGGATACAAATTGGAAAGGAAAATGTCAAAATATCACTATTTGCAGATGACATGATAGTATATTGAAATGACCCCAAATATTATACCAGAGAATTCCTACAGATGGTAAACAACTTCAGCAAAATGGCTAGGTATAAAATTAACTCAATCAAATCTATAGCCTTCCTCTATTCAAAGGATAAAGAGGCTGGAAAAAATTAGGGACATGACACCCTTCACAGTAGCCACAAATAATATAAAATATCTTGGTGTGACTCTAACCAAGGAAGTGAAATATCTGTATGAAAAGAACATCAAGTCTCTGAAGAAAGAAATTGAAGATGATCTCAGAAGATGGAAAGGCCTCCCATGATTATGGTTTGGCAGGGTTAATATTGTAAAAATGTTCATCTTGCCTAAAGCAATCTACAGATTCAATGCAATCCTCATCTTAATTTAAACTCAATTCTTCATAAAATTGGAAAGAGCAATTTGCAAATTCATTTGGAAAAGCAAAAAACCCAGGATAGAAAAACTCTTCTCAACTATAAAAGAACTTCTGGGAAATTAGCATCCCTGATCTCAAGTTATATTGCAGAGCAATCACAATAAAAATGGTATGGTATTGGTACAGAGACGGGCACGTAGAACAATTGAGTACTATTGAAGACCCAGAAATGAACCCACACACCTATGGTCACTTGATTTTTGACAAAGTAGCTAAAATTATCCAATGAAAAAAATGGACAGTATTTTCAACAAATGGTGCTGTTTCAACTGGAGGTCAAAATGTAGAAGAATGCAAATTGACCCATTCTTATCTCCTTGTACAAAGCTCATCTCCAAGTGGATCTAAACCCTTCTCATAAAACCAGATACACTGAAACTAGTAGAAGAGAAAGTGGGGAAGTTCCTCAACCACACAGGCACAGGCAAAGATATTCTCAACACAATACTAATGGCTTAAGCTCTAAGATAAAAAAAAATCGACAAATGGGACCTCATAAAATTGCAAAGCTTCTGTAAACACAAACAACACTGTCAATAGGACAAAACAGCAACCAACAGATTGGGAAAAGATTTTTACCAATCCTGTATCTGATAGAGGGCTAATATCTAATATGTACAAAAAACTCAAGAAGTTAGACTCCAGAGAGCCAAATAACTCTATTAAAAACAATGGGATACAGAGCTGAACAAAGAATTCTCAACTGAGGAACATCGAATAGCTGAGAAGCACCTAAAGATGTGTTCAACAGCCATATTCATCAGGGAAATGCAAATCAAAACAACCCTGAGATACCACCTCACACCAGTCAGAATGTCTAAGATCAAAACTCAAGTGCCAGTACATGTTGGAGAGGACGTGGAGGAATAGGAACATCCCTCCATTGTTGGTGGGATTGCAAACTAGTATAACCACTCTGGAAATCAGTCTAGTGGTTCCTCAGAAAATTGGACATAGTGCTTCCTGGGGACCCAGGTATATTACTCCTGGACAGACAGCAAAAAAATGCCCTGATATATAACAAGGAAATATGTTCTACTATGATCATAGCTGCCTTATTTTTAATAACAAGAAGTTGGAAAGAACCTAGGTGTCCTTTAGTAGATAAATGGATACATTTAATGTGGTCATCTACAAAATGGAGTACTACCCAACTATTAAAAACAATGACTACATGAAATTCATAGGCGAAAGGATGGAACTAGAAAATATCATCCTGAGTGTGGTAATCTAGTCACAAAAGAACACCCATGGTATGCACTCACTGATAAGTGGTTATTAGTCCAAAATCTTGGAATAACTAAGAAAAAAATCATAGATCATATGAAGCACAAGAGGAAGGAAGACCAAAAAGTGTATGCTTCATTCCTTCTTAGAAGGGAGAAAAAAATATTCACAGGAGGAAATACAGGGACAAAGAGTGGAGCAGAGACCAAATGAAAAGTAATGTAGAGTCTGCTTCATTTGGGGATTCATCCCATATGTAGCCACTAAACCCAGTCAATATTGCTGATGCTAAGAAATGCTTGCTGACAGGAGTCTGATATGAGTGTCTCCTGAAAGGCTTTGCCAGAGCCCTACTGATACAGGTGAGGATGGTTGAAAGTAACCATTGGACTGAACAAGGGGACCCCAATGGAGGAGTTAAAGAAAAGACTGGAGGATCTGAAGTGGTTTGTAACCCCATAGGAAGAACAATAATATCAACCACCCAAACCCCACCAGAGCTCCCAGGGACTAAACCACCAATCAATGAGTACACATGGAGGGACTAAAAACTCTAGCCATATATGCAGCAGAGGATGGCATTGTCCAGCATAAATAGGAGGAAAAGGGCTTGGTCCTGTGAAGGCTCGTTTCCCTGATGTAGGGTAATGCTAGGGAGTTGAGGTTGGAGTGGGTGTGTTGTAGTAGGAGCATCTTCATAGAAGCAGGAGGAAGGGAGAGAGGGTATGGAAGAAGAGGGAAAGGGGGTAACATTTTATATGTAAATACATAAAATATCCAAAACAAAAATTTAGAAAAAACTAAAAGAAAAAAATGGTGGGTTTTATAGCTAATAGGCCTAGAATCTAATGTGACTGGCAGCATAGATGTTAGCCGATCATAAAATACATGTGACATTTCCCCTAAGGATATTAATCTGAGGGAAGAGTATGAAATAATAATTCTGGGGAATCAGTGGAAAATCTATCCCTACAGAGAGAAACAAAGTCACTATGTGTTTAATAACTTCTGTGCTAAACTTTCTGGATAGAATGCAAGTATTTAATTTGGTGTGTAAGGAGTTAACCAAGTTTGGATTGCATTCCTAGTTCTTTTAGTGCCTCTCTATGATTACCAGTCACTTTTTACCTCTACTGTTGAGAAAGAATACACAAGTAGACACTGGAAAAAATAGCATCTTCAACAAGAGGTGCTGAAAGTAATGGATGGTTCTGCATGCTTTAAATCCAGCATTTCGATGGAAGAGGAAGATAGATCACTGTGAGTTTGATGCCAATGAGGTCTACAGAGGATAGTCAAGGCTTTACAAAAAAAGCCCCATTTCAAAGATCAAAATAAGAAAGATAGTTAAATGAAGAAAGAAAGATAGAAAGATGATAGATATAGGTAGATAAATGAAAAAGAAAGAAAGAAGGAAAGGACGAAAGAAAAAGAGAAAGAAAGAAACAAAGAATAGATCCATACTTATCACTCTGCCTAAAAAAGAAAGAGAGAGAAAGAAAGAAAGAAAGAAAAGAATAGATCCATACTTATCACTCTGCATAAAACTCAATTCCAAGTAGATTCAAGACCTAAGCATAAAACCAGGAGTATACTGAACTTGGTAGAATAAAAAGTGAAGAATAGCCATGAACTACATTGACATAGGAGATTTGTTGAAGAGAACATACATAGAACAGGGCCTAAGATCAACAATTAGTAAGTGGGACATCGTGAAACCGAAAAGTTAAGGTAAGGCAAAGGACACTATCTATGGGACAAATTGGTATAATACAGAATGGGAAAAGATTTCTGTCAACTCATCCAATAACGAACAAATATCTAAAATATAAATAGAACTCAAGGAACTGCATATCAAAACAACAAATAATCTAATTGAAAATGGGATACAGAAATAAACAGTGACTTCTCAGTAGAGGAATCACATAAGGCTGAGAAACAAATGTTTAATATCCTTAGCCATCAGGGAAATGTAAATGAAAACTGCATTACAATTCTATCTTATCCCTGTCAGAATGGCTAAGATCCATAGCACAAGTGACAACTCATGCTGGTCAGAATGCTGAGCCAGGGGGAGACTCCATTGCTGATGGGAATGTAAATTTGTACAATCACTATGGCTGACAGTATGGCACTTCCTTAGAAAAATGGAAATTGATCTACCCAAAGACCCAGTTATACCCAAAGGGCACTCCATTTTACCACAAGGACTCTCGCTCAGTTATGCTTATTGAGGTTTTTATTAATAAAAGCCAGAAACTGAAAACCATTGAGATGCACCTCAATCAAAGAATAGAAAAAGAAAATGGGCTACATTTATACAATGGAGTATTACTTAGCTGCTAAAATAATTACATCATAAAATTTGCAGGGAAATGGGGGGAACTAGAAAAACCATCCTAGGTAAAGTAATACAAATATGGTATGCTTTACCTTGTAAGTAGGTGTGGGGGAAGTAGAACCATGCTGTGAGGCAGAAAAAGAAAAAGTCTAGAAAATTAAGGAACAGTAACAAATCTCATAATTGAGAATGGTAGGTTTTGTAGTGTAGCTTGAGGTCAGGGATGGTGAAAGCTCTTTTATGTTTACGGATTGTTTTCACTATTCTGTTTTTTTGTTTTGTTTTGTTTTGCTTTGCTTTGCTTTTCCATATTAATTTGAGAATTTCTCTTTCCATGTCTTCAGAAAATTGTGCTGGGATTTTTATGGGACTTGCATTGCATCTGTGGATTGCTTTTGGTAGGATGGCTGTTTTTACTATCTTAATTCTGCCAATCCATGAGCATGACAGATCTATCCATTGTCTGAGATCTTCTTCGACTGTTCTCTTGAGATACTTGAAGTTATTGTCATACAGATATTTCACTTGTTTGTTTAGAGTTATCCCCCCAAGATATTTTATATGTTTGTGGATATTCTGAAGGATGTTGTTCCCCTAATTTCTTTCTCAGCCTGTTTGTCATTTGTATAAAGGAAGGCTACTGATTTATTTGAGTTAATTATATTTCTAGCCATGTTGCTGAAGTTGTTTATCAGCTGTAGAAGTTAGAATTTTGGGGTCACATATGTATACTGTCATATCATCTGAAAACAGTGATACCTTTAGTTCTTCTTTGCCAATTTGTAGCCCCTTGAGCTTTTTTTGTTGTCTTATTATGCTAGCTAGAACTTCAAGTACTATCTTGAATAGATATGGTGAGATTGGCCATCCTTATCTTGTCCCTGATTTTATTGGGATTGCTTCAAGTATCTCTCCTTTTAATTTGATATTGTCTGTTGGATTCAATAAATTGCTTTTATTATATTTAAGTATGGTATTCAAGGTAGGTATGTCTTGAATACCTGATCTCTCCAATACTTTTAACATGAAGAGGTATTATATTCTGTCAAATGCTTTTTCAGCATCTAAGGAGATGATCATGTGATTTTTTGAGATTGTTTATGTAGTAGATTACAATAATGAATTTTCATTTATTGAACCAACCGTGTATTCCTGGGATGAAGCTACTTGATCATGGTGAATGATGGTTTTGATGTGTTCTTGGGTTTGGTTTGCAAGAATTTTATTGAGTATTTTTGCATTGATATTCATAAGCAAATTTTATCTGAAGTTCTCTTTTCTTCTCTTGCAGATTAGGTATTGCAGTGTGGATTAGGTATTAGAGTACTTGTCGCTTCATAGAATGAATCAGGTAGTTTCCTTCGGCTTCTATTTTATGGAAAAGTTTGAGGAATATTGGTATTAGGTCTTCTTTGAAGGTCTGGTAGAATTCTGCACTACAGCCATCTGGCCCTGAGTAATTTTTTTGTTTATACAAATCAAAAGAACCCCAACATTCCACCTTACACAAATCAGAATGACTAAGATCAAAACCTCAGGTGACAGCACATGTTGGCTAAGATATGGAGAAAGAGGAACAGTCCTCCAATGCTTGTGGGGTTGCAAACTGGTACAACCAATCAGAAAATCATTCTGGATGATCCTCAGAAAATTGGAAATAAGATCTACCTGAAGACCCCGCTATATCATTTTGGGGCATATACCCAAAAGATGCCCCAGTCTGCCATAGGGACGAGTGTTCCATTATGTTCATAGCACCTTTATTTGTAATAGCCAGAAGCTGGAAACGAAGCCCAGATGTCCCACGACAGAAGAATAGATACAGAAAATACGTTTCATTTACGAAATGGAATACTACTTAGCTATTAAAAATTAGTTCATCATGAATTTTGGAGGCAATGGGCAGAACCAGATTCCTGTCCTAGAGCACAGGACCACATCATCCCACAAAGCAGACCATGGCAACTGTTCACGAAGAATAGAGTCCAGAGTTCTCCATGGTAATGAATTGGGTGCAGAGGGTTTAGACAATAAACTTCTTTTCATGGACATTCCCTCCTTCAAAAGATTATTTAATCTCTGGTCCACCTGAACAAGTTTTCTACGATGAATAAACAGTTTGAAAGAGCAAGTATTGTCTCTCTCTCATCAAGAACAGCAACTTCATTATCTTGTTGAGCTCCAGCAGAAGGCCCCTCTGTGCATCGGACACTCCCCTCTGAGCTGAGTAAGCCAGATTCCCCAGAGAAAGACTCATAGATGGCAAGCAGGCGGTTCCCAACTCCTTGTGTTCTCAGTGGTGTTTCCGGGAGTATGGAAATCCCAGTTATATCTTCAGACTTTTCCATTTCTCATCTGGGTTATGGCCCCCATCTTAAGTTACCTTCCATCTCCCCTGAGAGGGTGTCCGTGTTCATGAGCTTTGCTCCCGAATGGGGGCAAAAATGGAATGTAGTCTAGCGCCCCTATATTTTGTCTGTCAGAGGCAGAACATGGATCCACAAAAGGATTTTAGATAGTGTAGAGGAACGTGCTAATGCTAAAGTTGGGTTCCCTAATTTGTTCTTGATTTGATCAATAAAGGAGGCCAGGAGCCAATTGCTGGGCAGAAGGGATAGGTAGGACTTCCATGTCCCAGGAGATTCATGGAAAGAGAAGGGGCTTTTTGGTCATGCTTTGGAACGAGCAACACATATCAACCATGAAAGATCTCAAGGAAGTAGGACCTCCTCTGTTACCAGCAGATTGCCAAGGAGGCCAGCGGAGGCTAGTTGATACAAACCACTAAATTTATGGCAGGAAGAGAAATGGGGATAATAAATCATTAAGGACACACGTTTCCAGGAGGGAGGTATTTGAGAAATTGTGTTAGCTCGGCTGCTTCTAAAGTAATAAATCTGAGTGTGTGTTTTTTATCTGAGGATTCAAGGGTCTCGGGCCGGGCTGGTAACTAGACCCCTCAACCACCCACCACCCACCTCCACCGCCCACCACCCACCCCTGTGGAGCAAGGGTAGGAAAGAGAAGCCAGTTCAGTGTTGTCAGTTTGGTGGAGCACTAAATCTGGAAGAACAAAGGAATGTTAGGAGAGACCAGAAAACCGCAGCATCCAGGCAAGGCAGGTCAGTGCTGGCTGAAGCAGATCAGATCCAGAGCTAAGCCAGGAAAGGCTAGAAGTGTGATCATAGTTCCTGAGCAAAGGCGGAAGCATGTTTTTAAAATTTACATGAAACAGCACATCAAGTAAATTATAACTAAGCCATATTCTGTAGACCCACCCCCCAAAAGTAACAAGGATGGCCCGAGGGGAGAACACATGGGTCTCTCTTGTAGGAAAATAAAATTGATTTTTTTGGTGGACTGCGGATCAGTAAAGACAGGGACAGGAAAAATCAGGTATGCAAGGGAGATAGATGGAATGGAGAAAGAGAATGTGGAAAGAAATGACTGGAATTTGGGGCCACTTGGGTAATGGTGTGGAAACACAGTGTAGTGAAAACTTTCTGGAATCTCTGGGGTGATTGATCCCCAGGAAGACTCCAGAAATGAGGAATGAAGTGTCTCAGGAGGACATCATTGCAACCAGACAAGGCTTTCAGTGAAGAAACTGGGTTGCATTCATTTAGTTGTTGCCTGAGGTAACTCTTACCTCTCTGTGAAACCTCAAAATAACCTAGGCTGATGTTAGGGAAGAGGGTTGTTTCTAAAAACTGACAATGTGGCTTAGAGCCCTCACCCCTAAGTTCTAATCTCTTTGATTGAGGGATGTATTCTCCAGGCTATCAAACAATAAATCTGGAAACCAACACATCCACAAAAACCATTGACCAACAATCTAACCTGTGTACAAGATTTGATTAGGCAACTGTGGTACAGAACTTATGAGAGTTCCCAACCAATCTCTGAATTAACATAAAGCCCTCTCTTTAGAGGGATTTCCTACCCAACACAACATGGCTGGCCAGGAACCAGATCTTGGACAGTCCAGAGACCTAAGGTAGACCCAAACAGAACTGTAAAAAAAATTAATAGTAATGACATGATTACTAATGATACTTTGCTATAGTCATAGATTAGAGCCTTGTCCAGTCTTTATCAGAGAGACTTCCTTTGGCACCAGATGAGAGTGGCTGTTGAGGTCCACAGCAAGACATTTTGGGTAGTTGAACTTGGAAGTCTCTATTATGTCCTTCCCCTTGGATTTGGGCAATCCTTCAGAAGAAGATAGAGGTGCTACTGGGTAGAGGAGAAAGATTTTTGGAATCAGAGGGGATGGAGAATACTCGGAGAATAAACTCAATCAACTCAATAGGACACTTAGGGCTCAACAGGTTAAAGTAGTAAGCACAGGGTTTGCATAAGTCTGTACCAAGGTCCCCGGTATATATGTGGCTATTGGGTTGCTGGTGTTTGCTTGTTTGTTTGTTTGTTTGGAGTTCTAAGTATGGGAGTGAGTGTTTCTCTGATCCTTTTTGCTTACATTTTGGACTCTTTTCCTCCTGTTGGGTTACCTTGTAGAACAAGCTGTGGGGTTTTTTAACTTATCTTATTGTATTTTGCTTTGTCTTCTTTGTTTTTTGTCTCTGGGAGGCCTGCTCTCTTTTGATGGGAGACTAATGGCAAGAGCATCCACAGGAGAAGGGAGGTGCATGGGGGAGCTGGGAGCAGTGGAGGAAGGGGAAAGTGTAATTAAGATGTATTGTATCAGAGAAGAATCACTTTCAATAAAAGAAGAGGGAAACAAAAAAGAAAAGAAACGGAAGGGAAGGGAAGGGAAGAAAAGGAAAGGAAAAATGATTTTCTATGGATAGTCATGTGCTTTCCCAACCAACTGATTCTTAACAAATACGCCAAACACATATTGGAAAAAGATGGTTACTTCAATAAACAGTGTTTAGAAATCTGCATTTCCATACACAGGCGATTAAACTTTTTTCTCAACGTGGACAGAAATAAAATCAAGCTGAATCAAAGGATGAATGGTGGGCAAGGAAAGAAGAAAGAAGGTTAGAACATCAGTTGTCAATCTTATCCATAGGTAGGGAAAGTTCTCTGAAACTTCCCGTGGTAAAGATTGCACAGAGGCACAGCTCAGGAACTGAAAAAGCTAAAATAAATCATAAGCATCATTATTGAAAAATCCACAGTAAAGCTTAAAAAATATCAACTTTTGACCTTTACCAGTGCAGAAGACAGTAGAGAAACATATTTAAAATCACAAAGTAAAATTGTCAGCCTAAAACACTACATAACTAAGTGTCTGTCAGTCATGAAGAAAAGTCCTTTTAGCTTCATCATTGACATTTTCTGATGACCGTCCCAGAAATGAAGAAACATTAAGTTAAGTCCTGAAAATAAACCAGAATTGTTATTTGTAACAATAACTCAGAAGAAAT
The DNA here is from genome assembly GCF_021556685.1 of Rattus norvegicus. NCBI lineage: Eukaryota > Metazoa > Chordata > Mammalia > Rodentia > Muridae > Rattus > Rattus norvegicus. The sequence goes on from NC_141549.1 coordinate 36,774,465, forward strand.
AGCATCAAAATAATACACTAAGTTCTTGTGGGAAAAGTGGAAAGCCAAATGATGTGGCAGAGAAGACTACAAGAAAAGGTGAAAGTAGTAATATTGTTAGAGTTCACATAGAGAATGAGGGTAAAACTTGGGGCACTCTTGATACTGAAAGATGAGGGTCTTACTGGAAGTGTGCTTCTTGTTACAGGATAACACTTGATTTTAATTAACAGTGTCAAAGGACACCAGAGTTTCTAAAGTTAGTTTGACATTCAAACTATGATATTCAAAGTCCTCAATCCATGAATACTTACTCTATTTTCTTATCAAATACAATATGTGATGTAAAAGAAGGCTATTATGCTAGAGAGAATTCTCAAGTTGTAAAGAACACTTCTTATTCTTGGAGACATCTTTAGTTTGATTCCTGGAACCCATGTAGAATGACTTCTATTTATTTATTTTTTTATTGTATATTTTTACTCACATTTCAAATGTTATCACCTTTCCCAGTTTCCCATCCAGAAACCCTCTATCCCAAACCCCTGCCCTTCTTTTATGAGGGTGTTCCCCCTCACCAACCATTCCCCTTTCCTGCCTCCCTACCCCGATATTCCCCTACACTGGGGGACCAAGGGGTTCTCCTTCCACTGGTGCCCAACAAGGTTATCCTTGCTAAATATTCAGCTGGAGTCATGGGTCTGTCCATGTATACTCTTTGGGTAGTGGTTTAGTCCCAGGGAGCTCTGGTTGGTTGGTATTGTTGTTCTTATGGGGTTGCAAGCCCCTTCAGCTCCTTCAATCCTTTCTCTAACCTCTCCAATGGGGAACCCATTCTTAAGTCAATGGTTTGCTGTGAGCATCTGCCTCTGTTATTTGTCTCGCTCTGGCTGAGCCTCTCAGGAGACAGCTATATCAGGCTCCAGGATATATATATTATATATATATATATATATATCTTTACATAGTATAAATCACTTTCTAGATGTACAGGAAATGACTTCTGATTCTTGTACGTAATTTATTTGTTAATGATGTTTGGTTACTAATGGTTTAATATAACTTAAAGCAAAATATTTTACCTCATTTATCAGTTGAGCATAAACTTTTTGCCTAGCATCAATATCTGTATAAATATTTCAAATTTATGTTATCTGCCATTTCCTTTCCTTTTCTACCTTAAAACTTCTTCCATGTAGCACATTGTTGTACGCCCATGTTTCTTCAAAATCACAATTGAAAACATATGATACAAAACATGAATGAAGCAAAATATCAATTAGCTTGACTCTTTCTCCAACAGTTTACTTTACTGATAGATATACTTAAAATATTGTATGCATGTTGTATTTATTACTTATATATTATGTTAGTATATTATGTGTAGAAATTTATAGACTTTAATATAAAATAACAAAAATAAATGGAATTGAAGGTTTATAGAGAAAAATATCTACAAAGACAAATGTGGCTGACACATCCACAGAATGTGTAAATTTGTCAAAATTTGACAAAAGAAAGCTTATGCCAAACTCTCACAAAGCAGGGAAGTATGCCCACTAATATCTCCACATTTCATTTTGAAATGCCCAATTACTTAAGACCTATAATTAAGACAAAATTTCAATTCCAAATATATATTTTTCCACAAGTGTGAATGTAAAAACTCAAGAGGATTGCCTCTCGTTCTTTGGAAATAGGCCTTGTTACTGATTTCTGTTAATGTCACTGGAGAGTGACCTTTCCCCGGTAATTAATTTTCATGTTTGCTGGAGCCTAACATTTTACTAGATATGAAGATTATTATATGTTTTATGATATTATAAAACTTAACATTTGTTTTCTTAATAAAATACAACTGAAATCAACTTATATTTCTGTCCCCTGGGTCATAGTTTTGAAAATTAGTTTAATGTTTTCCATCATAAGAGAGTAGGCATTGGGGCCCTGAAACATAGCTCTGAAATGTACCCAGTTCAAGACTTCATGTCTGTATTTCTCACATCTTCATACATGTCTGTCAGTCCTTTACACTATGAATTCAGAAGACTGCCTGAAATTCAAATTTGGGGAAATTTCATTAACCCAATATTATATTTTAGTGTTCTTGCATCTATTTCTCAACAGACAATCGGGCAAACATTTTCCGAGTCATTTTACTATAGGTTTACATCAGATTGATGATACTAGAGATCGTTATAATAATGTAGGAAAAGGGAATATTCCTTATATATTTTAACAATCTCACAAAGAGAAGAAAAATTTTGGGTGTAACATAGAAATATATCTCTTAATGTATTTTACAACTGCCATGATGAGCAGCTAGAACTATTTTTGACTTTTTACATTCAATATTACTAAAGACTAATACAATAAATTAATTTTATTCAGTCCATTAAATTCAATAGCCCAACATAACAAAATCAGGCAATAAAAATATCATAACTAATAGTAAATGAATCATACGCAAGACTAATAAAATAACAAGCAATGGCTTACTGTACATTTTCCAGTTCTGAAATCGATCTAACTTAAAATTAATTGTATACATAGTTTTTTATACAATCATTTTAGTCCTTTATGTACTATAATAGTAAATTTTTGTGCTTGTGATGGTATTTAATTCTGCCCTAAAGAAAGTATGTTTTTCGAAAATATAAAATGCAGAACACAAACATAAATATATCCAATATTTACATATATGGAACAAAATATGTAGTAATAAAAATTAATAAGATTGCATATTAGGTTATGAAAAACATATACAGATATATAAATAATGAATAATATAATCATTTGTCACTTAAAATGGCCCATGAACAAGATTATTTTACTTTCCCCTTTCTGGAACATCTGTACAGAAATTTTTTACTGTGTAATTACTTTGTTTAATACTTCTAGTGGGATGTTGTGTAGAAATCACAAGGCGAAGCTGTTGTTGTAAAAATATAAAAATAAAAGAGTATTGTTGTCTCCCCCCAAATCCCCACTAGGTTTAGCACCAAGGTGTCCCAAGATTTCTGTTAGATATCTTGGCGGAAACACATCCCAGCTGCACACTTTCCTACAGTCAAACCCTCACATAAAAGAACACACAACACAATAATCTTAGATCCAATTGATAAGATATAATTGCCCACTTAAACTTACAAAGCCCGGTGCCATCCATCCCTTAGGAACATTAATAACAACCTGTAAATACACAGAGCAGAATCTTAACATCACCTGCCATGGCTTCTCACCTTCTCAACGTTTTTCCTTTCTCTTCTAGTCTCCTTCTCTTCCTTCAAACTTCTCTCCCGCCCATCCTTCCTTCTCCTCCAATGACAGGCCTCCTTCTATCCTGTACCTGCCCCTCACCTGTACTTTACAGATTCAATGGGGAGGTGGTTCTGGTGAAGTCACCTGAGTTCTGAGTACTGACTAGGCAGCTGTCCTTGGTGCAGTGGAATTAGCATCAAAATACAGATAACTTCAGGGCAAACCACAACAGGAAGCATCTTCAAACAAAAGCTGGTTTTGATTTTCCTGCCCTTTCCTCCATAAATTTTCTAGTCAAATCAAGTCACCAAAACTCTTTTAGTAACTTCTGATTCCTATGGGAACAAAACAGAAAGTTGTCTTTCTTGTCTATTTTTTTTTTTTTTGATCTGTTCCTTTCTCTTTTTTCCTGGTTTGTAAAATCTCATTTCTGAAGGGTTTGGGTAAAAGTGCAGTGTGGAACCAAGAAATCCAGTATGGTCCTGTTGGGTGACATGCTCACACACTACCATCTGCAGTTTCTGAACTTAGAAGATAATTAAATGGGCTCTAGTAAGAGAGTTTTGATTCCCCAAAACCCACCTCATCTCTAGACATTTTTTGTCTGCATTTCCGTTGAAACAGATTCATGTCTTTCTCCTAGTGGTTCCCATCAGTTCTCAGTCTCTCATTTGAGGCCTTCTTCTCTTTCCTTTGGTGAAATTCCCAAGTCAGACTTAAGTACAGCTACTGCCAACACTCGTGGAGAAGTGGTATGTCTTTGATACAGTGACTTTCACAGACTTCACTTTCTTTGTTCTTTGCTCTTCAATGTTAGGCTAGCTCAAGTCTGTAGTCTGTACCAGAAATCTGCCATTCTTCAAAGTAGAAAATGTTAGCCAGTGTCTTATGGCATGGAATGAGTTATCGCCATTAAAACCCAATTTGCTTTTCACAGTGATATTTAGTGTGTGTGTGTGTGTGTGTGTGTGTGTGTGTGTGTTTGTGTGTGTGTGTGTGTGTGTGTGTGTGTGTGTGTAATTTTTTAAACATGGGAAATTGTAATTTGAATGTCTATACACTTGCTAGTGAAAATTTCATGAGAATATTCATCACTCATTCAACATTCATAAGTAAATGCCTTTCTTTTGCTTTAATTATGCAGATCGAAGGTACTTGAATCAATGAGTAAGCTAAACCAGTAACTACAAAGTCATCAACTTTTTGTTTGATAGTAACCCAGTAACCCATGTTGATTAAAAGGCCACTTCTCTGTTGGTAAACACAGAAAAGATTTCATTCTGTTTCTCATATATGAAGGTTCAAAAATTAGCTCTGTTGCTGTGTCTTGGGGAACCTAAGTTTGAGGACAAAGACAAATTAAACACTTCTGAGTTTGGAATGGATCTGCTGGACTATATATTTGACAACCTCGAATCTCCTGGAAAGAGAATTTTTATAAAGAGTTTTCTAGATCAAGTTGGTCTGTAAGTATGTTTGTGTATGATTAATGGGATTATCTTAATTGATTAAGGAAGACTCAGCCTGAAAATGAGTGGCATCATTTCCTAGTTTTTGGTCTTTGACTCTCAGAGAGGAGAAAGCTAGCTAAGCGCCATGCATTAAATTCTTCCTGATTTTGGTGTGAATAAGTTGTGGCTCACAATTGCTGCTGTGATTTTATCCAGTGGTGGACTATAACCAGCAAAGGAGAGTTAAATTAAACCATTTTCCCTACTTTGCTTTTTGTTAGAGTATTATTATTATGATGCTAGAAATGAAAAGAGAACCATAGGGCATGTTGACCTGTCAAACCAATCCTAAAATTACTTAATCTATCTGTAATGTCTATTCATCTATGTATCTATCTGTTTATCTATCTATCATCTATCTATTCATCCATCCATCCATCTCTCTATCTCTCTATTTCTATCTGTCTATCTATCTATCTATCTATCTATCTATCTATCTATCTATCTATCTATCATTTACTGACCATCTATCTGGCCATGCATATATTTATCATCTATCAACCTATATACATACTGTGTCTCTATCTCTAATATTTAATGGTATATAGATATGATACTGATATGTACATGTATAGAAATACATAAATATGAATGTTAATTTTTCCTCTACTAATAATAAAAATGGTCAATTTGAGCATTTACAGAGATTTTTGATTCATTTTGTAACATCTTTCTATTTCTGTATGATTAAGGTCATATATGCTATATATTCTATATTATACATGTTTATGCAAAGTTTAACTAGCATATATATTGTCTATATACATATTCTATATATTTAAGGTATAAATCATGGATGGAAACAGATGAAAAGACACACAGCCAAGCATTAGGTGGGGCTGGAGGAAATCTTCAGAAGACAGGAAAGGATTGTAGGAACCAGAGGGGTCAACTAACCTGGGCTTATAGTGTCTCACAGAGACAGAATCACTAACCAGTAAGCCTATACGGGACAGACCTAGATACTCTCTTCACTTACTGTCTTGATCTTCTTTTGAGACTCCTAATACTGGGAGCAGACTTTGTCTCTGACATTGTTTCCTACCTTTCAGACCCATTTGACCTACAGGGTTGCATAGGCTAGCCTTAATAGGGCAGGAGGTGCCTAGTCTTACTGCAACTTGATAGGCCATTACTGTTTGATATCCATAGGAGTCCTACCCATTGCTGAAGAGAAACAAACTAGTCATGGAAATCGGTGGTAGATAGGTGAGGTGGGGCCTAGGGACTGTGAGGAAATGAGGGAAAGAAAACTGTAGTTAGGAGGTGTGTGTGTGTGTGTGTGTGTGTGTGTGTCTGTGTGTGTGTGTGTGTTTGAAAGAGAGGGAGAGAGAGAGAGAGAAGGAGCTACTTAAAATGAATTAGGGAATTTTTTTATTGAGTATGTTGAATTAAAGAAAATAACTAAAAAATAAAATGAGTATGGAGAAAAGCGTGAAAACTTGACTAATCATCCTTTTACTATTTAGTAAAGTTTTCCCATTTTTAAAGTAAACAAAAGTTTTCAATGACTTTGTGGAGGATCGTTAAATCTATTTATCAGGGTTTATCTATCTCTATCTATGTCATTTAATGACAACTTGTATTTCATCATATAATTGAATGTCCAAAGAAAGAACATATTTTCTAACACTAGATACTGATCTCAGCAGGAAGATATCGTAGTATAGAAATTTGATTATTGAAGTTATATTATTTTAAGAATGTAAATTTTTTTCATAACACAGAATACATTCTTTTCTTTTTGCTTTATGGGTCTGTAGATATGGTTCAGAAGTTAAACACTCTTGCTCTTACAGAGGATTCAGCTTTGGTCCATCCATTCACGTCTAGCTGCTCACAACTGCTTCTATGTGCCACTGCTGTAGTTTAAATACACTCTTATGACTTCTATGTGCCTTGCAAGTGGAAGACATATACATGCTGGTACTCATACATACAAATAAAATAAAAATATTAACACCTATGTCTTTAAAATTATATAAGCCAAATAAATGGTTAATTTAAATGGTCTATCACAAAAGCATATCATCCCTATAAACAATACAATGTTGATTAATATCACAGAAAGATCTTGACTGCTGGTCCTGGCATTTGCATTGTATCTGTTTGAAAAACAAAGGCATAATTTTGTACATATTGTATAACATATGCAAGTTTAAATATCCAAGCCAGAAACATTACCAAGTTGTCTGCAAACACATTTTTTTAATCCTGAAGAGAAATGTGTTAAAATGTATTTTACACATATGCATAGACATAAAAGGAAAAGCCATTTCTGGCATTTCCCCTTCCTTTCCCTCAAACTTGCATTAAATAGATAGGGCTGCCATCTAATTGTTCTGACATTTCCTGGCTTTTTACTAGGACACTAATTTTGTGGCTCTTCCAACATGTACATACAGACACAGATCAACAAATACATACATATAAACATATATCAGTTTCTATTTGTGGGTTTTTATGCCATATCCCATTATACTTATTTTCTTCAATGATATTGAAATTTGTTGATTTAATTTATATGAGAAGTTGTACATAATTAAAATATTTTCAGGTACTTAATGTGTGGGTTCATCAAAACCTCTATCAAGAAGATGGTCATTCATGGCATATAAGGGATACATTAGCATGTCTCAGTTTTTGGTTTTGAGATATTAAATCTCCACAGCTAACCACTGTGTTAGGCACTAAGAATACAGATTTTGGCTCAGTGAGATATCACAGTGGGTAAAGGTACTTGCCACCAAGACTGACAACCTAATTTTGATCCCCAGAACCAATGTGGAAGGACAGAGTTGATGATGGAAATTAGAGCTGTAATCTGACCTCAGTACTGTGGTACCTGCACACTTCCATTAGATTTAAAAAAAAATTTAAAAGGCTCTAAAACAATATATGTTATATTTACCTTGTTATTCAACTTTATGTGAATGATACAGCTTTGTATGTACTCTTGTGTTTTGCTTCTTAGTATAGAGATTTGTGACATTCATATATTACCATAATTATAAATCATTAGTTTCATTATTATATATTGTATACTTTTTTTAAAACCTGCATTTAGGAGTTTTGTTTCTTATGTTGTAAAATTCTGGAACAAAATGTATAAGGATTGTTAATCTACCTCCAAATATTGACACCCTTTCACTAGGTGGCCCTCTTTGGCACCCTAAGTAATATTTTTTTATGCAATGCCCAATTTTTCTAAAGTAATATAGTAACAGTAGTGATCTAAATGCGGATGAGAATACATGAACCTATAAGTTCATATATTTGAAACAGTTAGTGAAACTGTTTAGGAAGAATGGAGGGTGTGGCCTTGTTAGAGGGGTGTCACTGGAGGTGGGCTGTAAAATTTCATAAGCACACATTGGGCCCAGTTTTTCTGTCTGTTCCAGCTGCTTGTAGCTCACATGGAGCCTCAGCTAATGCTCCAAATCTTTTCTTGTCTACTGACTGCCAGGCTTCTGGTTATGATGATCATAGACTCACCCTCTTAAACAGTAACAAAACCCCTAATCGAATGTGTCATTAATAATTTCTTTGGTCATGCAATCTCTTCACAACAATAAAGAAGAAACTAAGACAGCCAGCCACTCAACTATTGATTTGTTTTCTAATTTTCTGTACATTTATTCTTTTATGACTCTCCTTTGGGTTACTTTGAATTAAGATACATTACCAGATTGATTTTATTTTTACTGTTGGATTTTACATTTATCTTATTTTTGCTTACAGATTGAAATGGTTTTGACTAAAAAGAAAACTGAGTACATATTCTCTCAGCTTCTCTTTCAAAAGTTCTGTTTGTATTTCAAAAGGCTATGTTTTCTGTGTTGTATGGCTTTGTTTGATTTTTTTTTTTTGCCTTGAATCTTTACTTTTGGCTCCTTGAAGATATGTATTAACTCACTATTTTTTTTTAAGTATTGCCTTTGTTTCTGATGACTTTGTAGCATCATCCTTGAGGTTTTTCTCCTTGAAAGGTCCTAACCATGTCTAGCCTGTCTTTAAGCTTTCTCTCCTTAACACTGATTTTTACCATTGTCACTGCTGTAGCTTGGTGTAGTTTTCAAGGCTTAAATTCTGTTGGCAGTTACAATTTCTGGGCATGCATACTTAGAACTTGTTTCAGATGTTGGGCTTTTTTTTTTTTGCAGATATTTTTATTTGCTCCCCTCTTGAAATTAGCATTACATCTGCTAGAACAGTTGGCTTCAATCCACACATAATCAACTGCTATTCTTTTCTTGATGATTTTCTCTCTTTATCTCTCTAGCTGCTTTGATTGGAGATTTTCTATGGTTTTCAAGGTCTTTGGGTTCACTTACATGTTTGACCTTCTTCCTATATTAAAAATCCCAATACTCGATTTGAATCACAGTGAGTTCCCTTAGCATACTTCATCATGTGTGTTCAAACTTCATCTTCCTATGCAAATGATTCCTCTAATCATAAATATTTTAAGTAACTATTTTACTAGTCATTTACTACACACACTATTCATTTCGTTTTTTTTTTATAATATTAACAATGGATTCATTTTCTAACAACGGATCATATAATATGGCTCTGCTAAGCATAAGACACATTTACAACTTGTGTTCAGTGAATACTGTTATTTATACTGATGAATGACTATGATATGAAGTCATCATTGAGTAGAGTTGTTTAGTTTCCATGAGAATGTGGGCCTTCTATTGTTTTTGTTTACTGAATCCAGCCTTAATCCATGGTGATCTGACAGAGTACATGAGGTTATTTCCATCTTCTTATTCATGTTGAGACTTGCCTTGTGTCGATGTTATATTCAATTTTGGAGAATATTCCGTGAGGTGTAGGGTTATGGGGTCCTCCGTCCACTCCCTGATAGGGCTCAGCTCCAGGAAGCAGGACACAGGAAGTTGACCACCAACCATTACCCCATACTATTGCTGATTAGGTGTCAGGCCGTAAGGAAGCCCCAGAACACTGCTTTTGGGGTGGAGAAGTGCAGTCTGAGGCACTAGACAGCTGAAACTGGCTTGGGTTCACCTGGCCTGAGACAAGACAGGGCCATCTGATTCTCAGGCTCTGGTTCTCTGTGGAAGAGCTGAGAATGGAGTGAGGGCCCAAAGGCTGTGTCTAGCCAGGGCTGAGGGGTTCTGGTATCTGGAAGGGGGAGCTCTGGCTGGTCCTGCTGTGTAGGGGCTGGGGAGAATCTTCAACTTGATGGCAGGCGGGCTTGCTGGTTGGTTTGATTGGGAGCACAGAGAGACCTTCTTCAGGAGATTAGAAGTCAGCCCTGTAGACAAAGGCCTTCATAGTTCCCCAAGGCAGTTCTCCATGAAAGGAAGCAGTCCATCGTTTTAAGACATTGTCGTGGTGGAAAGTGGAGAGGTAAAACCATACTCCATTTCTCAGGGTGGGGCTGAGATTAAATACCTTTTGCAGGGAGGAACAGCTGGGAAGAAAAGCTTATTGGCTTAGCCCTCCAGGCCTTTAGGTACCTCATCAACATGGAGATCCGTCTTGAGCCTATGTAACCACAGGTCACATCCTCTATATGTAGAGGGGCTTGGGGGATTGCCCTTATATTATTGATTGCAACAAATCTATGGGTATCTGCTGCAAGTGACAGGGGCCTGGTACCTGGAAACAGGCCAAACTCCTACCACTCCTTCAGGATCTCTGGGGTTTCTGGCCTTAGCTCACCCGGGAACCAGGCTACCCTTACTCAGTCCCAAAATGAGGTGCTGAGAAGGTATATTCTTGTGTTTTGGGGCTAAAGTTTCTGTAGATATTTAGTAAATCCATTTGTTTCTTAATATCTGTTAGTTTCATAGTTCCATTGTTTCTCTCTTTAGTTTATGTTTCTGCTTTGATGACTCATCCATTTTTATGTGGGTTTCTAAGTGTGATTGGAGCTTTAGAAAAGTTTCTAAACTTGTGTGAGGTCATAGGACATAGATGTTCAGAATTGAGATGTCATTTGTTTTATTTTTCTTTGATGTGTATGAAGTAACATTCCCCATTTATTTTGATAACTTTTGATTGACAGTCCATTTAATTAAATATTAAAATGGCTACTCCAGCTTGTTTCTTGTGACTGTTAGCATGGAAAATTCTTTTCCAGTCTTCTACCTTGAAGTAGTGTGCACCTTTGTTGCTAAGTATATTTTTTCTTATATGCAGCAGAATGAAGGATCTTGTTTTTGTGTCCAGTCTACTAGCCAATGTGGTGGTTTTGTGTATGTGTTTGTGTTTGTGTGTGTGTGTGTGTGTGTGTGTGTGTGTGTGATTCTCTTTTGTTTTGCTGTGAGATTATTACTTTCTTGTGTTTTCTTGGTTGTTACTCTCCTTGTGTTGAAATTTTCCTTTTAGTATCCTCTATAGGGCTGGATTGATAGAAAGACGTTGTTTAAATTTGCTTTATTCATGAAATATGTAGAATACCTTGGTTTCTACATTGATGGTAAGAGAGGGTTTTGCTGGGTACAGTAATCTGTGTTCTCTTATGGTATGAAAGACATGTATTTGTACAGGATCTTCTGACTTTTAGAGTCTTTTGAGAATTCCTGTATAATTCTGATAGGTCTGGTTTTATATGCTATTTGGCATTTTCCCTTGCAGCTTATAATTTTTTTTGCTTTGTATATTTAGTGTTTTAATTATTATAAGGTGGGAGGTTTTCTTTTCTTGTCCAATCTATTTGGTTTGCCATGAGCTTTTTGTATGTTTATAGTCATTTCTCTCTCCCTCCCTCTCTCTCTCTCTCTCTCTCTCTCTCTCTCTCTCTCTCTCTCTCTCTCTCCCTCTGTTATTTCAGGTTAGGGAATTTTTCTTCTTTGCTTTTGTTGAAGACGTTTTGTGACATTTTGTACTAGGACTCTTCACCCTCCTCTATTCTTACTATTCTTAGGTTAGGTCTTTTCACAGTGTCCCAACCATCCTGGGTGTACTGCGTTAGGAACTTTTTACATTGGCATTTTCTTCGACCTATTTATCAACCTATGGTATGTTCTATGCCTGCAATTATTTCTTCCATGCTTTGTATTCTTTTGGTGATGTTTGCATCTGTAGTTCCTGTTTTCTTTCCTAGGTTTTCCATCTCCAGGGTTGTGTCCATTTGTGTTTTCTTTATTGTGTATTTCCTTATTTTCATATTTATATCTTGGATTGTTTAATTTATATTCTGTACCTATTTGATTTTATTCTCCTTTATTTCTTCAAGGGATTTATTTTTTTCAACTTAAGGGCTGTTTGATTGTGTTTTTCTGTATTTCTTTAAGCGAATTATTTACATCCTCTTTAAAGGCCTTCATCATCTTCATGGGATGGGATTTATGGTTGCAGTCTTAACTCTTCATGTCTTTTAGCATATCCTGGGCTTGCTGTAGTAGGAGTGCTGGGTTCTGATGGTGCCACATTGCATTGTTTTTTGTTTAATATATTCTTGTTTTTGCCTTTTGCCATCCGGTTTTCTCTCATATCATTTGGCTTGCTTATACTGTGCTAGAGTAGGCCTCAAAGGAGACAGTTAGACTTGTGTGTCCTGGGTTAGAGCAACCCTTCTAGGAGACAGGGAAATATGTGGAGTCAGGGGCAAAGAGCTGATCTGTGGCTGTAGGTGGAGGTGCAGACCAGAAGAAAGATGAAGTTTTAACCATCCAACTTCTTTTTTGATTGGATCTGAGGCAAGCTCCATATAAGGAAAATTGTTCACTGTACTTGTACCTGGTTAAAGGACAATGACTGGGGAGATCATATGCACTAACTTTAGACCAGTTTTACTTATGAGCATCTATGCAAAAATACTCAATAAAATTCTAACAAACTTATCTAAAAACACATCAAAAACATCACTGACCATGATCAAGTAGGCTTCACTTCAGGGATGCAGGAGTGGCTCAATATATTAAAATCCACTGAAATTATCTACTATGTAAAAAACCTGAAAGAAAAACATTATAATAATCTGATTCAATACTGAAAATGTGTTCAACGAAATCCAACACCCACTCCTGTTAAAAGTCTTGTACAGATCAGGGATTCAGAGCACATACCTAAACATAATAAAAGTAACATACAGAAAGCCAATAGCCAGCATCAAATTAGATAGAAACTTTAAGCAATCCCAGTAAAATCAGAAACAAGGCTGCCTACTCTTTCCCTATCTATTCAACATAGTACTTGACATTCTACTTTGATCAGTAAGACAACAAAAGAAGATGAAGGGCTTATAAATTAGAAACAAAGAAGTCAAGGTATCATTTTCTTATGTTTTTTTAGACAAGAGCCTAGCATTACTATTGTCTGTGAGGCTTTATCCAGCAGCTTATTGAAATGAATGCAGAAACCCACAGCTAAACTCTGGACAGAGGTCAGGGACTTTTATAGAAGAGTTGGGGGAAGGATTGAAGGCACTGAGGAAATGGGAACCTGCAGGAGAACCAACAAAGTCAACTAATGTGGAATTCTGGGAGCTTTCAGAGACTGAGGCACCAACCGAAGAACATGCAAGGGCTGGAACAAGGACCCTGGCACATAGGTAGCAGACATGCATCTCATTGTCCCTGTGGTCCTCCAACAACGGGAGCAGGGACTACTCTAAAGCTGATGCCTGACTGTGAAATCCATTTCCCAACAGAGCTAGCTGCCTTGTCTTGTCTTAATGGGAGATGATGTGTCTAACCCTGCAGAGAAGTTATGTCAGGGTTGGGGGATACCTAGGGTGCCCCATCCTTTCTGAGGAGAAGGGGAGGGTTAATACGAGGAGGGACTCTGAGGGAAGGATTGGGATAAGGCCAGCTTTTGGGATATAAATAAATAACCCACTTATTAATTTTGGTAAATAAATAAGTAACCCACTGAATAAACAAGCAAAAACCAAACCAAGAAACAAAAATTATGTTGATTTCCTTAAATGCAGAAAAGTCATTTCACAAAGCCTTTGGGATGAGGGAAGGGTCTCAGTGCAGGGAGACCATGAAGGGTGGAAGCACTTGGGATGTAAATAAATAAATAAATAAATAAATAAATAAATAAATAAATAAATTTTAAGGAGTAGTTGCGGAACTTTATAGTAGCCATGTTAGTATTGTACCAGCAAGCTATCCTTGACCTGGGTTGTGGATTCTGTAGCATGCAAGTTCTAAGCTGGAGAAGATAATTGCTCAATTTTGTTCCCCAACCACCTTCATAGCAACTCCCAGAACAAGCCACCTGGGAGGAAGCTTCAAGCCCATTTTCAACTAAGTTTCTCTCTATCTATAATCAAATATGTAAATGTCACTTTTTTTTCCTTCAGATGAAGTGCTGAGATATTGATCATACCCAAACTATGTGAATACATGGCTTGAGCTGAGCCCAGAGCATTTCCTTCTCTGTTCTAGCTATTCCTAGCCCTAGGCCTGGAAGCTTCTAGTCTCCATACAATCTAATCTTCAAAGCGTACTGATTCAATCTGGTTAAATCTCAGTTTCTGGTGGATTTTTTTCTGCCTGTCTTCTTATTAATTTTGGCAATATATTCTAATCTTCTGGCTCCTTCTCTTTGTCTGACTAGTTCTGTCTTCACCAGTGTCTAGCTTATTCTTGCTGTTACACGGGTCTGTAAAACTGTCATACACACATACCCTCCACCACACATACTATCAACCTTTAGTTCTCTCTCCCTGCTCTTAAAGTAGCCTCTCTTCCTCTGTGTTCTCATGTGAGTTGGATGTACGGTATCTGATTCATTTTGCCAAATCTTTCTCTGATTTGTCGCTTTGTCTTCTTCTCAATTAAACATCACTTTCAAATGTGGCTGCTTCTTTCTACAAGCTAACTTTATGCTTATTTTAATGTATTAAAGGTGTGTACATGTGTGTGTGTGTGTGTGTGTGTGTGTGTGTGTGTGTGTGTATTTCAGTCAAATCATATCTTTGAATGTGATCCCTTGTTAGAGCAGCCATGTTGGTGAAATGATGATCTATACACAAATGGCTTAGTTACTATTCTATTTCTATGAAGAGATGCCTTGACAAAGACAACACTGATAAAGAAAACAAAATTAACCTGGGACTTGTTTGCAATGCTATATGGATAGTCCATGATTATTATGGTAGGAAACAGATAGAAATGAACCTTTAGCAGTAGATGAATGCTCTACATCCGGATCTGTAGGATAGGAGGCAGAAAGAGACACTGGGCCTGATAAGAGCTTTTGGAACTTCAAAGGCCACCCCCATGGCATACTTCCTCCAACAAAGCCTTACTTACTATCTAGGCCATACCTCTTAATCTTTTCCCAACAATTCTACTAACTGTGGTCTGGCATTCAAACATATGGATCTATGGGGGCTGATCTCATTCAAACCACCACACTAAGTGTGTGCTATTTTTAAACTAGGGACTTGTGATTCATCCAGTCTGGTGAGCAAACAATGACAATACCTATAACCTAAATAGTCTTGAAGGCTTTTGAAGGTGTCCTAACCATTCATTCATTGGATTTCCTTCTTAATAAATAACCTTACAAAGTAGTAGATTTCAGAGTGACTTCTTGAAACACAGTTAAACACCTAAGTTATAGTTAACTTTTTCCTGTTCCTCATCTCATCTATTATTCTTCAACATTTCATTGTTTGAAGCTTGTTATATCCACAGGACTCTGTACTCTACCAATGAGATACTTTCTCATTCTTTTCTGTTGCTGAGTAATAGACAAGAAATTAAAATTGCCTAGATATTTTATTGAACTGATAAACTGATAATACAAATGTATATTTATATAATACATTATTCAGATATAAAGACAAATTGAATAGAGCTAGAAATAATCATTTAAGTGAGGTACTCCTAACTCATGTAGACAAATTGAAATGTAATGGTTTTTCTTCAGAGTTTATTTGTTTGTTTGTTTTGTGAGATCCCATTCTATAATTTTTCTTAATGCCTGAATGACTAGTTTCTAGTTTAAAAGGTCCTTTAAGATCCAATGTAAAAGTTTCTTTCCTATGACAATAAGTCAGAGCCTAAATACGTTTTCTCATTTATGATATTCAGGACATCACCTCTCATGTTAAGTCCTTGGTTCATTTTCAGTTGAATTATCGCAGGCGATAGCCTAGTCTTATTCTTCTAGCTATTTAATTTGACCAGTATCATTTGTCAAAGTCTTTGTCTTTTATCCAATGTGTACATTTGGACTATCTGTCAAAAGTTTGGTGGCTAAAGAAGTTTGGTCATATATCTGGGTACTCAGTTCCACCTTATCGATCAGTGTAACTGCTTTTATGTCAGCTCTATGTTATATTATTGCTGTTTCTCTGTGGGATAACTTAAAATCTTGGGCAATGCTGTCTCTAACAGTGCTTTTGATGTCCATGATAATTTGGGTGAATGGCAAAATATCATAAATCTTACAGATTTTATGAAGCAGGCACTAATGGGTTCTTGGCCAGAGTTATAGTACCAGACAAACATTTTCTCCTGTGGAGTAGACCTTAAACATAAACAGAAGGTCTCTGGTCATTACCATAAAATTTCTACAATTATTGCACTCATGGGCTTATCTTGCCACATAGGTCATTAGAAAGCTCTCTCTCTCTCTCTCTCTCTCTCTCTCTCTCTCTCTCTCTCTCTCTCTCTCTCTCTCTGTCTCTGTGTGTGTGTGTGTTTGTGTGTGTCTTCCTCTCTCCTTCTCTATTTCCATCTGTCTCTCAAATGAGTCTTTTTATGAGTGTATAGTATATTTTAATTGAACTTGATCAAAAGATAATTTGACCTCAGAATTTTTTTCTTCCAGAAACCACAGAATACAAAATACCTACTCAAGGATTTGGTTATTGTTGTTATTGTTTGGGGGGGGTTGTTGGTTTTGTTTTGTCTTTGTTTTTTACTGTTATTTCTTTATTGAGATAGGGTTAATATGTATTTCAGGCTAATCACAACCTTTCTTTCTTCACCAGCAGAGTGCTGAGATTACAGGCATACTTATCACAACCATCTCTAAGTTCTCAGTCTCAGCTGTTTCTTTCCCTCCTGTTCTGAAACCGGAATGAGATTCAAAAAATTACCAAAAATCAAATAGTTAAACAAAAACCAAAAACATTAAAATTAAAATAAAATGGTCAGGCAGAGGGCTCTGTATGAAAACTTAGCACACAAGGACCTGAGCTCAAATATCTAGAACCCATTAAAGCCAGCCTGGGTACCACACATCTGTAATACCAGAGTTGTTGAGGTAAATAGGAAGGCTGAGGAAGGGATGACACAATCAACTCACTGTGTACCACATTGAAGTAAATATGGTTCAAACAACAGCAACATCATCGAAACACTTTGTATCAAACAAATTGAGAAGCCAGAACTGATACCCTAGGGTGACCTCTGTAATGTCTGTATACTGTACACACACTTACATACACACAGAGAAACCTTTACACACACACACACACACACACACACACACATCCATAAGATAATGAAAGTAAAAACAAAAAGGGACGTAAAAACAAACAAAAGGGCAATGAACATTTAAAGGGATAAGCAGGCAATGTGATATTTCATAGAAAGAAAAATTAGATGTAGTAAAAATATAAAGCTGGTTTGAATAAAATAATTGAGAGGTCATTAGCCAAAACTAATTATTTCAGAATCTCAGCAGTTTCAACTTATGTGCTTCCAAAGCCTGAGGGGACTAGAGAAGACATTGTAATTTTAATTACATGGGTTTTGGAAAACATGTCTCAAACCTAAATCCATTTTACATCATATAAAATTGCTTTCAGCTTATTTTTAAGAGTAGAAGAGCAAATAATTATCTTTATTATGTTCAAAATTACAATGCAACTATCTTTATCAGCAGTTTTATACTTCAACAGTATAATACTAGATATTATTTTCCTTAAGTCGTCTCTCGATGAGAAAAGCCAATTTGCATTATTTATAGGCAATACGTAAACTTTATAGTGGAAACTTCAAACCCATAATCTTTAATTATACCTTAGGAATCTAAAATATTTATTCATGCACTATAATGGTATAGGAACCTTCTT
This sequence comes from Rattus norvegicus, assembly GCF_021556685.1. Taxonomy (NCBI): domain Eukaryota; kingdom Metazoa; phylum Chordata; class Mammalia; order Rodentia; family Muridae; genus Rattus; species Rattus norvegicus. Next base: position 36,792,243 of record NC_141549.1, read on the forward strand.
ACTTTGCAATCTGCCCAGTATCTTCTACTCTCTACAAAAGCAAAAGGCCTGTGTTATCTCAACCAAGAAGTTGGTCACTAAGTTTCACCCACAGTGCATTCCACAATTAATTGCACAGTGTATACTCATATTTTATAGCAGCTTTTACAATAATTACCATTTTACTTCCTAAGAATTGTTATCAGTAGTGTTTATTTATTGTTATTATCCAACACAATGTTACTACAATATAGACCTTCTTCCAAATACTTATAAATGGTACCTCAGAGCGATACCAGGTTAGATGACTCCTAATGTGTATATATGTGGATGATATATTTTGTTCACACATGTCCACTTATATACAGTTCATTAGTTTTCTACTCATGCACTATAATTGTATCAAGGGTCACTCAACTTTGCAACTATCATTCTCATTAGGTCAGTGATTAGTGTCTTCCTCTGTGGTGGTTGACAATTTTTATCCTAATACTAGAATAGCACATACAGGCAGATCTCTGTGAATTAGAGTCTAGCCTGGTCTCCAAAGAAAACCTTGGTAAGCCAGGGCCAAGGTCTTAAAATAAATCTGTTTAACTTATTTATATTCTACCTATGAACCCAACATATGTGTCAAAATGTTCATTAACACTTTCTTCTTAAATATTGAAATCACACTTCAACATAAAGTGAAATACTTTAAAATTTTTAGATCACCCTCAAACAGTGTAAGGAATACAGCAATGTATCTACTGCTGAAAATGGGTCTGAACTCTTAAAGTATATGTCTTCATTATGTCCTGCTAGATATACTTACAGTGTTATGAATATATATTTGTAAATGCGATTTCTGCATTTAGACTGTCACTTTTGATTTGGTTACTAGCTTTTTTTTTTCTTAGAGCTTGGCAAAGTCTTGTCTTGAAGAGAAAACATGCACTGTTTTTCCTGCAGAAACTCATCTTCCCTCCCTTACTACAAGTGCAACTTCTCCTAAGTCTCACTTTGTAAATCACCACTCCAGGAATATTTCCTGTGTCTTCTATTCCTGTCTCCCTCACCTCTATATGCAGCTACTTATTACTCATTTTCTCCATACAAATCATATGTAAATATATCCGAGGTTCATTTTACCTATTCTAACTTGATATTTCTGCATAATGCAATTTTCATGAAGTTAGAAACCTCATCCAGCTTGTCAATTTTTATGCTTTCAGCACACAGCATAATCTGCAGATTCAATGTGTGATTAAGGCAATAATCGAATGAAACAATGAGAGTGATGGTGGCAAAGATCTATATCAAGACAGAGTAATTTGTTTCTTTTCAACTCTCGCCGAAGAGAATGAATAGCACACTATGATTGCATGTAGTCGGACATTTTCACTTATTCATTCCACTTACAAGTCGGGTGACTGCAAGTTCAAAAGGAATAGAATCAAAGTGGGCTAAATGAAGGAAAAGCAAGAATTCCTGAAAGTCTGATGCTTGGTCGTGTTTCTTATAGCCTTTGTTGCTTAATTAAAAAGCACAATTAAATATAAAACAAACACAAAATCAAGTCCAGGAGCATGATACATAAGTCAACACATTTTATCCATAGAATCAATAATCAGCCATTTGTTGGTGAGCACTCTTCTAACAGTAGATCCTTCATTATAGAAGATATATCTAAGCATGAGAGTTAAATCGATAATGGGATGATAGGAAACAGATATTAATATATATGGTCTCTCAGATGGACTACCAGAATAATTACTCTACGTCTCCCACTAAATCAATGGTAACATATTACAGGTTCTACCTCTGCTACTTTTCCATAAATTTTGTCCCTAAAGAGTTGCTATTCATAACATTGAACAGAGAATGGAAAGTGAATAAAGTTGCAACACCTAACTAATCCTTGGGCCTTGCTCAAACTCATCTTAGAGGAATCTCTTCAACTTGAAACAGAATCTGGGGATTGGTCATATAGGTTGATATAAATCAAATACAGAAGGAATTGTTTAAAAGAGTTCGGCATCTTGTTCTGTATAAAGACAGTTGATATACCAACTACATTAAGTACTCATATTATATCAGCTGAAGAGCACTCCAGTAAACAATGATAGACATTGGGGGAGGGGTACCTGAGAAGGGAGCAACTGAGAAGAGAGGAACGGCATAACTAACTTCCTGGGGGGACCAAAAATTGTATCTTTAGATAAGAATATTTGAATTTTATAGAATTGATTAAATAGAGTATAAAATTGTGATGAAACAAGAAGATAACCAGGAAAGAAGAACAAACAAGTAAGTGTTGAATTCTTCAGGTTCTCCAACCTTGGTTCAGGCATCATCATGGAATGGAGGTTTGTGGAGACTGATGTCTAACAGTTTTCTATTAACTGTGTGCAAGCACATATTTTCATCCTTTATTTCAGGTTGGCCAAAGGTGATCCCATTGATAAATGAGTTCCTCATGAATTAGATAATTTCACCTCTAAAGTATCCCAGTTTGGAAGATAAATAATACAGGCATATTATAGAATGAATTATCACCAAGTGTAATTCAAGCACTTGTTGAACTCACAGAATTAGTTAACTTTGACAAGCTCCTCAGCAAACTTCTCACAATTTACATAGGCAACCCATTCCCCTTTACTGAATCCTCAGCCTTCATATTCTTTATTAGGATTAGCTTCAAAAAAATTCAGTCTTGTATACTTCTCTAGACAGCTGTCTGTTTTCATTTTCTGAATTGTATTTTCAACTTCTTTAGTTTAAAAAGTGTCCCTGAATGTATGAGGCCACCGCACAAGTAAATATAAGAGGACAGTCACCAGACTATTTGGATTCAATTAACTACAAACATCATTAATCATCTTCCTCCAAGAACCAGGTCTTCCCATAATATGCAAAATTGTAAGTAGGTGACAATATATTATTGTAGCTTTAAAACTGACTAAAAGTATAATGACTTGATAAAAGCAAAAGTATGCTTTTTGCTATTTTTTTGCTTTGTTTTGATTTTGTCAGCTCTAGAACAGGTTCTGCTTCCTGTCTGCATGCAGCCTGGCCTTAGTTTGACTGCCATTGCCAATATGTAACTTCTCTGACCCTCTGGTGTGTGAACACGCTAGAAGTAAGGCATGTGGGAAGGAAGAAAGAGACAATAGATAATGCAAGTTAGGTGTGCACTGGCAGTTTAAAGTTTCTGCTCAGGTTCTGTTTGGGGGGAGTTCAATAATGTGATCAGATAGTTGTAAGGTAAAACTTACATTTAATAATATAATTTTAATATAGTATAGATATATGACAGAAGGCAAAACCTACATTTTGATAAGCATGCAGCCAACTCTATAATGTGCTACTAATATGTTTTTGATAATATCTCCTTACTGATCTTTTCACTTCTCTTTCTCTATATTATTCATATAACACATAAAGAAGAGTTTTAATAAATATACATTTTACTATGCCTGTAATTAAATCTTTTTTGGTTCTCTTAGGGTTAATACATAATTTAGGTTCTAATTAACTGACTATATAGGTATAGAACCCTCTTGATCAGACGTTCATACCTCATATTCCAATAGTATTTCTTTCAGTGAGTCTATTTCCAATGGCGCACAAGGTCTCCCTGTATAGGATACCACTTTAAGTCTCCCCATGAAATAATTATCATTGTTACAGCTATGTCAACAGAAGGCTGTTTGTCTACCATAACAGTTCAAGTGTATGTAGAGGTCAGTGCTCACTTGATACTACAATGTTCCTTTGACTTTACCTTATCCTACAAGATTCAAGATAGATTTATGACTGAAATTATGCTGCCTTTAGATGTTATAAAAAGAGTCAACTTGTCTGCCTTTGGACATCCTATTCATAAAAATCAGGGAGGAGGAAGGAATTTTCAAAGAATTTTTTTTAAGTCTTCAGTCATATATTATAAAATTTCCACACTTCCTTCATTACATCATTTAGAATCATGACACATTGACATTTTGACATGCAAATTAGGTTGGGCTTTTTAATGTTTGTCTTAGGGTAAGTAGAAATAAGGAACACTATATATCATTTCTCTGTCAATAATTCATATCTTCTTCTTATTCTCAGATTGCTATAAGCACATTTTCTACTGGAAGTATGGTTTTTAGATTAAATGTCACCTCTTTGCAGAGGGAGGCCTCTGTTCTGATTGTTTTCTGTGTCTCATTCTGTATCATTCTTTACCTTACCATGTCCCTAAGAGACTGACCTCTGCATAGGGCTGCAATTGCATTCTTGACCTCTGACTGTTGGTCAATGAGAGATTTGGAAAAACGACAAAAGTCTGATCTTAGGTCATTCATCTTCCATGTCCCTTTCTGCCTATCCTGAGGCTGTTTCTCTCCTATTTATTACATATTTTGTATAGTTCATATTTTTCAGACTTTCTATTTTTGCCCAGTGATTTCTCAGGCTTTGGGAGGTAATGACTGTGTAGATCATAGTCCCAAGGAATTTGCCCAATTCTCTTTTTTACTCTACATATTTCTATCTGTATCTTTCTTTCTACACATTCATTTTATTACATATTTCCAATTTCCCAAATTGAGACAGTTATATTAATCCTTTATAGAATTTTGACTAATGTGAATTTGAATTAACAAAACTAGATTAACAAGTTGTTTTCTGTTCAATCATCCTATATGTTTGCAGTAATAATAAAAGGAAATATTATCAAACTGAATATCAAAGGGGTGTGGAAGGATTTCCAAGAGTGGCTAGAGCAAAGGGAGGGAAAGTAGGATGTTAATCTATTTTAATTAAAATCATATTAGATAAAAACTTAAAACTTCAAGGGCTAGAGGTGTCTCTCAGTGATAGTCCAAGAGTTGATATTAGGATTTGGTCCCCAACAATGAAGAAGAAGAAAGATGCTACTACATAGATTTAATGTACTAGATGCTCTAATTCTTTCCCTTTAAAAAGCAGTGAAGGGAATCTCAAAATAGCTTAGTGTCCTGAAAAGGCTGAGTATCATACTTAGGTTTTCTGATAATGTAATCATCATAGTAGTGATTAGATCAAGTCAGTCAGAATAAATGCCTTAAAGTATGGTGGATACAGAAATGGGTAAAGCACTAACTGCACCCATATCCAATGCTCAGAGAACACTGTGATAGAGAAGGCTAAGTCAGAGAAAGGAGAGGAGTATGCTGTTTCCTGTGTGTAATATTTTTTTTGCTTTAAAAGGTTATGTGGCTGATAAGGAGCTGATTCAGTTGCCATGGTTATCTCCATAAGATGTACACAAATTCAAGCTAATGAAAACTCCTGCCTGATACAGGGGGATGGGGGCGTCTTGGCTCCACCCCCAGAAGAGGAGAGGCTGTTGGCAATTAATGACTACTGAATAAGGAGAGTCATTGCTTCCTGGAATCTGGCTGTTAGTGAGTTACTCTTCCCACAGTTAACATACACATACGTTGAGTAGTAATTGGGCTCAAAAGGATGGTAATAATAATAAAAACAGAGAATATGACATTAGGAAAGAGGCAGGTTGGTGAGTCTTGTCCAGTGTTGCAGGGAATATTGTGGAGCAGATGTGATACAAACAGATTGTGGACATGTATAACATTTCAAAGAACAATTAAATAACATTTAAATATTTAAAAGTATATGTTGAAATAATGGCAAACATGATTCAGCATGTTCTCTAAGTGGACATATAGTATAATGGATGATGACGTTATCCTCCTCAGTGTTCAAGTTTTTAATTTACTACAACAGAATAATAAAGAAAAATGTTTTGATTGTTTAATGATTAAAACTTCCATTTTCTAGGGTTGGGGATTTAGCTCAGTGCTAAAGCACTTGTCTGCAAGCGCAAGTCCCTGGGTTCGGTCCCCTGCTCAAAAAAAAAAAAAAAAAAACAAAACAAAACAAAAAAACAAAAACAAAAACAAAAACAAAAAAAAAACAAAAAAAATAACCTTTCATTTTCTTATTTTATTTACTGTCAAACATACATGGAGACATGAGTTTTATATCTGCAAAATTATATTCTTAATTGGGATGGTGGTTTGGTGATTTAATTCGCATCTGCCAAACTAAAATTAAAATACTGAAGATCCAGCCAAGTGAAATCTTGGTTTAATTGTGAAAACGAACTCTATTCTTATTGGGTTTTCCTTTCTTGTTAGTCAGGCTTGATGAGAAGTGAGGAACTTGTATATCTTCATCAGTATGTATTGGTTGAACTTTGTAAACCAGAAATAAAATGCTCATTTGAAAAAACTGCTTATTCATAGGGAGTTCTGGTTGTCATGCATAACATTTATTAAACAGTGGCATTAGAGTATTAGAGCAGTGCTCACAATTACTCAAAAATTGACTTGGGATAGCATCTTTATATTTGGAACCATTTGTAGGAAGATGATGGCTAGTGGTAAATTTTCCATTTCAGTCATATGTGAGGATATATTTTTAAAATTATTTTATTTATTTACATTCCAGTTATTGCCTTTCCCCTAGCTCCCTGAGAGTTCCTCATCCCCTCCAACCCGCCTTGCCTCTGAGAGAGTTCTTCCCCCTTCCACCAGGTCTCCCCTTTCCCTGGGGTCTCAAGTCTCTCAAGGATTAAGCACATCTTCTCCCACTGAGATCTGATCAGGCCAACCTCTACTATATATGTGCCAGGGGCCTTGCAAAAGTCCTTGTATGTTCCTGGTGGGTGTGTCAGTCTCTGGAAGTTCCCTAATGTCTGAGCTATCTGAGACTGCTGGCCTTTCCATGGGGTCACTCTATCCTTCAGTTTCTTCAGTCCTTTCCCCAACTCAACCATAGGGGTTCCCGACTTAAGTCCAAAGATTGGGTGCAAGTGTCTGCATCTGTCTCAGTCAGCTGCTTGTAGAACCTCTCAAAGGATAGCCATGTCAGGTTCCTGTCTGTAAGCATATCATAAAATCAGTAATAGTGTCAGATCTTGGTGCCCCACCCCCCACTCCCCATGAGATTGATACCAAATTGGGCTAGTCATTGGACAGCCCTTCCCCGAGTCTCTTTGCCATTTTTGTCCCTGCATTTTTTTTTAGATAAAACAATTCTGGATCAGAAATTTTCAGTGTGCGTTGTTAACCCAGACCCTCCAATTGAGGCCCTGTCTATCGACTGCGAATGAACTTTTCGGTTCCCTCTCCCCGATGTTTGAGCATTTTAACTAATGTCACCCCAACTGTGTCCTGAGATGAGAATCTCTCAATTCCCTGGTCTTTATTACTTTCCAGAGGGTCCACCCAGACCTGATCATGTTTCTCCTTTCCCCTCTCCCTCTACTCTGCCATCGAGGTCACCCCCTCCGTCTCCCATAATCATTTCTTTCCCCATCCCAAGTGAGATTGAAGCATCATCATTTGGCCCCTTCAGCTTGTTAACCTTCTTGAGTTTTCAGGATTGTATCCTGGGTTTTCTGTATTTTTTGGCTAATATTCATTTATTTGTGAGTATGTAACATGCGTGTGCTTTTGGGTCTGAGTTACCTCACCCAGGATTACATTTTCTAATTTCACCCATTTGCGTGCAAAATTCATGATGTCCTTTTTTAAAATAGCTGAATATTATTCTATTGTGTAAATGAGCCACAATTTCTGTATTCATATTTTGTTTGAGGGACATCATTCCAACTTCTGGCTATTATAAATAAGGCTGCTATGAACATGGTGGAGCATGTGTCCTTGTGGTATTGTAGGGCATCTTTTGGGTATATGCCCAGAAGTGGTATAGCTTGGTCTTCAGATAGAACTCTTTCCAATTTACTGAGAAACTGCCAGATGATTTCCAGAGTCGTAGCCATTTGCAATCTCGCAAGCAATGAATAAGTGTTCCTCTTCTTCCACATCCTTATCAGCATCTGCTGTCATACTGTGCTTTTTATCTTAGCCATTCTGATTGCTTTAAGGTCCTATTGATTTGCATTTCTCTGAGAACTAACTATGAACATTTCTTTAAGGGCTTCTCCACCATTCAAGAGTCCTCTGTTGTGAATTCTCAGTTTAACTCTGCACCCAAATTTTAATTGTGTTATTTAGTATGATGGAGGTTAAATTCTTATGTTATTTATAAATTTTAGATATTAGACCTCAATCAGATGTAGGATGAGTGAAGATTTTTTTCACAATCTGTAGGTTACTGATTTGTCCTATGGACAGGATCTTATGTCTTACAAAAGCTTTTTAGTTGCATGAGGACCCATTTATTGTTCGTTGATTTCAGAGCCTCAGTGACTGGTGTTTTAAACAGGAAATTTTCCCCTGTGCCAATGAATCCAAGACTCTTTCCCACTTGTCTTCTATTGGACTCAGTGTATCTGTTTTTATGTTGAGGTCCTTGATTCACTTGGATTTGATCTTTGTGCAAAGTAATGAATATGGATCTATTTTAATTCTTCTATCTACAGACCATCGGTTAGACCAGGAATATTTATTGAAGATGCTTTTTTCCCCCGCTAAATGTTTTTGGCTTCCTTGTCAAAGATCATGTATCCATAGGTGTATGTGTTTAATTCTGGGTTTTCAATTCTCTTTCATTGATCGACCTCTTTGTACTACAGCTTGAATCAGGGATGTGATTCCCTCAAAAGTTCTTTTTTTTTTTAGCTTTGTGCTGGCTCTCCTGAGTTTTTTGGGTTTTTTTGTTTGTTTGTTTGTTTTTCCATATGAAATGGAGAATTGTTCTTTACATGTCTGTGAAGAAATGTGTTGGGATTTTGATGGGGATTGCATTGAGTCTGTGGATTGTTTTTGGTAATATGATAATTTTCACAACATTAATTTTACCAATCCATGAGCATGGGGCATCTTTCCATAGTCTGAGGTCTTCATCAATTTCCTTTTAAAGGAATTTGAAGTTATTGTCATATAGATCTTTCATTTGCTTAGTAAGGGTTAAACCAAGATATTTTATATTATTTGTGGTTATTGTGACAATTCATGTTTCCATAATGTCTTTCTTAGCCTGTTTATCATTTATATAAAGGAAGGTAACTGATTTGTATGAGTTAATTTTATATCATAACATCTATCATATCATCTACAAATACTGGTATTTTGACTTTTCACCTTTCAACTAGTGTCCCCTTGATCTCCTTATGCTGTCTAGTTGCTCTAGCTAGAACTTTGAGTACTATATTGAATAGACAGTGAGAAAGTGGGCAGCCTTTCCTTGTCTTGGGATTGCTTCTATCTAGTTTCTCTTCATTTAATTTGATGTTGACTACTTGGTATATATTGCTTTTATTATGGTTAGGTATGTGACATGAATTCTTGATGTCTACAAGAGTTTTAACATGAAGGGGTTTTGCATTTTGTTAAGGGATATTTCAGCATGTTATGAGATCATGTGGCTTTTTCTTTGAGTTTGTTTATATAGTATATTATATTGATAGATTTTCAAATACTAAACCATCCTTACATCCCTGGGAAGAAAACTACTTGATCGAAGTAAATGGAGTCTTGATGTATTCTTGGATTTGGTTTGCTAGAATTTTATTGAGTATTTTTGTATCAATATTCATAAGCAAGTTTGGTCTGAAGTTCCCTTACTTTTGAGTCTCTGTTTAGTTTAGATATTAGAGTAACTGTGTCTTCAGAGAAGTTCCTTCTGTTTCTATTTTGTTGAATAGTTTGAGGAGTATTAGTATTAGTATTCTTTGAAGGTCTGGTAGATTCCTCACTAAAACCACCTGGGTTTGGGCTTTTATTAGGAAGATTTTAATAAGTATTCCTGTTTCTCAGGGAATATAAGATTATTTAGATAGTTTACATTATATTGATTTAACATTGATACATGATATCTGTGTAGAAAATCATCCATTTCATCTAGATTTTCTTTTTAGAATATAGCCTTTTGTAGTAGGTTCTAGGATTTTTTTTTAATTTTCTCAGTTTCTCTCCTTTTGATTTCTGATTTTGTTAATTTGGGTACTGTGTCTGTGCCCTTTAGTTAGTTTGTCTAGGGATTTATCAATCTTGTTGATTTTCTCAAATACCAGATTTTGGTTTTGTTGATTCTCTGAATCAATCTTTCTTTCTTTCTTTCTTTCTTTCTTTCTTTCTTTCTTTCTTTCTTTCTTTCTTCCTTTCTTTCTTTCTTTTCCTTTCTTTCTTTCTTTCTTTCTTTTTACTCTTTTTACATTCTAAATGTTTTCCCTTTTCCTGGTTTCCTGTCCACCCCCCCCATCCCCTGTCTTTATGAGGCTGTTTACCCACCCAAACACAGACACCTCCCCACCTCCCCACCCTGACATTCCCCTACACTGTGGGGACCAACCTTGGGAAGACCAAGGGCTTCTCCTCCCATTGATGCCCAACAAGACCATCCTCTGCTACATATGAAGGTGGAGCCATGGATCTATCCATGTGTACTCTTTGAATGTTGGTTTAGTCCCTGGGAGCTCTGGTTGGTGTGTATTGTTGCTCTCATAAGGTTGCAAACCCCTTCAACTCCTTCAATTCTTTCTCTAACTCCTTCATTGGAGATCCCATTCCCAGTTCAATGGTTGGCTGCTAGCATCTGCCTCTGTATTTGTCAGGCTATGGCAAAGCCTCTCAGGAGACAACTATATCAGGTTCCTGTCAGCATGTACTTCTTGCCACCAGCAATATTGTCTGGGTTTGGTAGCTGTATATGGGTTGGATCCCCATGTGGAGCAATCTTTGAGTGACCTTTGCTTCGGTTTCTGCTCCATTCTTTGTCCCTGTATTTCCTTCTATGAGTGTTTTTCATTCTCCCTTCTAAGATGGAATAAAGCGACTATACTTTGGTTGTCCTTCTTCTTGAGCTTTATTCAGACTGGGGATTATATCTTGAGTAATCTGAGCTTTTGAACTAATATCCACTTATCAGCGAGTGCATGCCATGTGTGTTTTTTTTGTGATTGGGTTACCTCACCTAGAATGATATTTTTCTAGTTCCTTCTTTTTGTCTATGAATTTCATGAAGTCACTGTTTTTAATAGCTGAGTAGTACTCCATTGTGTAAATGTATCACATTTTCTGCATCCATTCTACTGTTGGGGGTCATTTGGGGTCTTTACAGCTTCTGGCTATTATAAATAAGGTTGATATGAACATAGTAGAGCATGTGACTGTGTTATACGCTGTAGCATCTTTTGGGTATATGCCCAGAAGTGGTATAGCTGAGTCCTCAGGCAGTATTATGCCCAATTTTCTAAGGAACCTCCAGACTGATTGTCCGAGTGGTTGTACCAGTCTGCAATCCCACCAACAATGGAAGAATGTTCCTCTTTCTCCATATCCTTGCTAGCATCTCCAGTCACCTGAGATTTTGATCTTAGCCATTCTGACTGGTGTGAGATTGAATCTCAGGATTTGCATTTCCCTTATGACTAAGGGTGTTGAACGCTTCTTTAGGTGATTCTCAGTCATTTAATATTCCTCAGTTGAGAATTCTTCGTTTGTCTCTTTCTGACATCAAGCTGTATCACAGAACAATAGTGATAAAAAAAACCTGTATGGTATTGATACAGAGATGGGGAGGTAGAGGAGTGGAATGGATGCGAAGACCCAGAAATGGACCTACATACCTATGATCGCTTGATCTTTGACAAAGGAGAAAAAAACATCCAGTGGAAAAAAGATAGCATTTTCAATAAATGGTGCTGGTTCAACTGGAGATTACCATGTAGAAGAATTCAAGTTGATTCTTATCACCCTATACAAAACTCCAGTCCAAATGGGTCAAGGACCTCCACATAAGACCAGATACACTCAAAATAATAGAAGAAAAAGTGTAGAAGAGCCTTGAACATGTGGGCACTGCAGAAAATTTCCTTAAGAGAACATCAACATCTAATATCAAGAATCAACAAAATGGGAGTTCATAAAATTGCAAAGCTTCTTTAAGGCAAAGGACACTGTCATTACTACAAAATGTCAACAAACAGATAGGAAAAGATCTTTACCAATCCTACATCTGTTAGTAGCCTAATGTCCAGTATATACAAAGAACTCAAGAAGTTAGACTCCAGAGGATCTTTTGTTTCTAACTGGTTGATTTCAGCCCTGACTTTGACTGTTTCCTGCTGTCTATGCCTCCTGGGTGTGTTTGCTTCTTTCTGTCCTAGAACTTTCAGGTGTGCTGTTAAGTTGCTTGTATGGGATCTATCAACATCTTTATGAAGGCACCTATCCTACGAATTTTCCTCTTAACCCTGCTTATATTGTGTAGCATAAGTTTGAATATGATGTGTCTTGATTTTCATTGAATTTTATAAAGTTTTTGATTTATTTCTTCATTTCTTCCCTGACAGAGTTATCTTTGAGCACAGACTTATTCAGTTGACATGAGTATGTGAGGTTTCTATTGTTTTTGTTATTAACGAAGTCTAGTCTTATGCCATGGTAATCTAAATTCATGGTGTTATTTCAATCTTCTTGTATCTGTTGAGACTTGTTTTATGTCCAATTAAATGATCAATTCTGTAGAAAGTTCCATGAGATGCTGAGAAGATCATATATTCTCTTGTTTTGAAATGAAATGTTCTACTAATATCTGTTAAATCCATTTGGTTTATCTTCTGTTACTTTCACTGTGTCCCTGATTGGTTTCTGTTTCAATAACGTTTTTATTGGTGAGAATGAGGTACTGAAGACTCCCACTATTACTGGGTGAGGTTCAATGTCTGTTTTGAGATTTAGTAGAGTTTCTTTTATAAATTTGGGTGTCCTTGTACTTGTGGCATAGATGTACAGAATTTAGGCTTCCTTTTGTTGGATATTTCCTTTGGTGAAGTGAACTTTCTCATCTCATTTGAAAACTTTTGGTTGAAAGTCTATTTCATTGGCTATTAGGATGGCAACCCCACTTTGTTTCTTGGGAACATTTGCTTGGAAAACTTTTTTCCAGCCTTTTACTCTAAGGTAATATCTATATTTGTCACTGAGGTATGTTTCTTGTATGACAGCAAATTGCTGGACCCTGTTTACATATCCTGTCTGTTAGCCTGTGTCTTTTTATTGGGGAAATTGAGTTCATTGATGTTGAGATATATTAAAGACAGATGATTATTCATTCCTGTTATTTTTGCTACTGGAGGTGTCTTTATGTGTTTATGATTCCTTTCTTTTGTATTTGCTGTCAAATATTTAAGTTTTTATGTTTTCTTGGATGCTATTACCATTCTTGTACTAGAGATTTTTTCCCAGTATCCTCTCTAAGGCTTGATTAGTAGAAAGGTATTGTTTAAATTTGGTTTTGTCACGGAATATTTTGGTTTATCCATCTATGGTGATTGAGAGCTTTGCTAGAGGCAGTTTTGCTTTAGCCTGTGGTAGCATTTTTTTTTCCTTAGGGTTTGAATGATGTCTGTCCTGGATCTTCTGTCTTTTAGAGTCTATGTTGAGAAATCTAGTATAATATTGATAGGTCTTCCTTTATGTGTTACTTGACCATTTCCCCTTATAGCTTTTAATACTCTCTCTTTGTTCTGTGCTTTTATTGTTTTGATTATTATGTGATGAGAGCATTTTCTCTTCTGATCCAATCTATTTGGTATTCTGTAGGTTTTGTATATTTATGGCCATCTCTTTCTTTAGGTTAGGCAAGTTTTCTTCTACGATTTTGTGGAAGGTTTTTTTCTAGCCCTTTGAAATGGGATTCCTCACCCTCTTCTCTTTCTATTATTCTTAGTTTTGATCTTTTCACTTCGTCTTGAATTCCCTGGATATTTTGGGTTAAGAGCTTTTTACACTTAGTATTTTTTGACCAATTTATTGATATTTTCTATGGTATCTTCTATACCTGAAATTCTCTGTCTCTTGTATTCTGCTGCTGATGCTTGCTTCTGTGTCTCTTGATCTCATTCCTAAGTTTGCTATCTCCAGATTTACCTCTAATTGTGTTTTCTTTATTGTTTCTCTTTCCATTTTAAGTTCTTAGACCATTTTATTCAAGTTCTTCACTTGCTTAATTTTATTTTTCCCTGTTTCTTTAAGGGATGATTTTTTGTTTCCTCTTTAAGAGTTTCTACCTATTTGCCTGTGTTTTCCTGTATTCATTTAAGAGAGATTTTTACATAATCCTTAAAGGCCCCTACCATTTTCATGAGATGGGATTTTATGTCATTATCTCGTTTCTAGGTGTGCTAGGGTATATAGGGCTTACTATGGTGGGAGAAGTGGGTTCTGGCATTGCTGAATTGGCTTCTGTCACTTATGATCTTATGCTTTATTCTGGCCATCTGTTTATCTGTCATGTTAATTGGCCTGGGTGTCTCTGATTGTAGCCAGCATCTTTGGAGTCAGAGAGAGCTCTGTGACTAGTGTTAGGGCCAGTTTCCTTGAAGGCAGGCAGTGCTGTCTCTGGTAAGAGTGGTCCTCTTTTGTCTCTTGTTAGAGCAGTCCTCTTGTGCCCCTTGGTACTGCTGATTTCTTCGGAAGCAGTGTATTTTATCTGGTTATTTTTGACCTTCTGGGAGGCACACAGACTGTAGTGTAGCATGTATCTGGCCACTGATCTGTCCCTGGTTGGAAGCAAATAGGAAGAATGGTCAAGCTGGGATAGGGGAGATATGTCCTGTGCTAGCTGGCTCAACGGTTGTCCCAGATGACATGGGTATTTGCATGAAATTCTTACCTGTGTCTTTAGTTTTTATAGACTTCCTGGGAGGCATGCAGGCTGTAGTGTGGGGTCGTTATTGTGTGATATTTGTTATATGCATATAACTATATACCAATTCCTACAATTTCAAGGGTATATTGGAGGATAAATTCAATACACATACATAATGATAGCTAAATATGTTAAAGACAAGAATGTCATTAGAACTATAAACTGTAGTGAGAATAATGGTTTGTAGATGAAATGTAGTATTATTGCATGTTTATAAGGAAATAAAGTAAACAAAATTTCACATGACGGAGCAAATGAAATGTATCTTTATTAATAAGATATGGAGTTTTTGATGGGTTATATATGCTTGGGCCAAGGAGTGGCATTATTGGAAGGTGTAGCCTTGTTGAAGTAAGTGTGTCACTGTGGGTGTGGACTTTATCCTAGCTGCCTGGAAAACAGTCTTCAGCTAGCTGCCTTCAGAACGGGAGGTGGAACTCTCAGCTTCTCCAGCTCCATGTATGGCTCCATGTTGTCATGTTCCTGTCTTGATGATAGTGGACTGAACCTTTGAACTTGTAAGCCAGTTCCAATTAAATGTCATCATTATAAGAGTTGCCTTACTCATGGTTTCTGTTCACAGAGGTAAAGCCCTAACTAAGACAAAGGTATTCATTTCTGTATGAATTTTCTAGAAGCTATATGCACCTATCTGGCTTTTTTAGAATAATCTCCCAAAGAACAGGTGGCAATTACTTCAATTAAGAATATTGTTACTTTTTAGTCACCTTAGTTTCGTTGTGTTCAAAACTAAACTTATATATGAATAATGAGCACTCTGTTTGCTAAACTACAGTTGTGTTCATTTTACACCATGTGATCCTTTTTCTGTGCAACAGATTATTTTTGGACCTGATAGTAGTTATATTAGACAAATATGTTTAATGTATCATAAAAATACTAAAAACCCTAAAGGGAAACCTGGAAAAAGTCTGCACAATAGCATAAAAACTGAATTCAATTGTCAATAAAGAGACAGAAAGCTAAAAATAAACCAAACTATGAATTTCAACAGGGGAATAGTACATAAAATTAAATAATTAATATGATAAATCAAAGGCAGTTATAAGCAAGCAGCAGAAATGACCATGAAACTTTAGTTAGAATGCTGGTCAATGAAACTAAAGAATAGATTAAAAAAAGTCTATGAGGATAAAACAGAATTAGCAGATCAGAGAGGCGTACAATATAATATTGTGTATGTTCTTGGTGTTTCAATTTTTTAAAGAGGAAAAGAAAAGTGATAAAAACCATGCGAAGAATGGCAAAAATTCTTCCAAATTAATGAAATACAAGAATATAAACATTGAAGAAATTCAATAACTTAAAGAAATTGATGTCAACATAGCTCACAGAAGAAATATTGTACATTCTGGTGCTCAGTGGGCTCTACTCCTATTATTTTGCCAAAAGGACATTATATCATAATATTTATTAACAATAATTATCTCTGTTCACATAGATTAGTACAATTCTCAATGACATCAGACAAACTTCTATATCTGGGGCAGTATGGTTAATGGGGAGCTTCATAATTGACCAAAGTGCAGAAAAGTGACTTTGGATTATTCAGACTTAATGGAGACATCTGTGTTCCAACCTGACACACCTATGCCCAAGGGTCAAAGAACATTGACAAAGAAAGGACAGGAATATTTTAAGATATAAGGTTAGAAAAGATTTCTGTGAAATAATGTCATTTGAATGTGACAGGTTATTACACTCATGAGCTCCCAGCAATTGTGGATGCCAGCACAAAACCTACACAGTTAACACTGAAGCATTGAGAGGGAAGGTTCATGATATTTAATTTTAAAGAAATTCTATTGCTAGGGTCCATTATTTGCCAAAGAATGATATCCTGTGCTCAAGTAGTATATAAATGCAAAGAGATTTTTATTCAGCAGAAGTCTGGCATGCTGGGATCTCCCATTACCGAGATAGAAAGACAGCCAAGTGAGCTTACAGGGCTGATTTAAAGCACATTAGGTGAAATCTGGGGCAGATGGGCTTTGTTTTACTTTACCTCTAAGCATTCCAGAGACATTACTGGGTTGTCATGCTTGGATACTGTTGATGAGGAATCCCAGGGTAGGTAGGTTTTTCTTAATCTATGTCTAAGAATATTTCACTACTGGGAAGTGGGAGCTGGCAGGGAAACTGCTGCCCCATTATCCTTGCTTCAAGTCAGGTGGTGAGGTAGTTTCTGATGTCAGGGAAGTTTCTAACTAGTTACCTGAAGCCTGGGTTTTTAGGCCCAATCTCCTGAGCTGCCAATTTGAAACCTGTCATGAAGTCAGCCTGTGTCATCAATCTGAGGAGTATGTCATTTTCTTCAAATTATATTTATGACCATGTAGTCATATCTACTGTTAGGAGATAGGAAATTAGGTAAGTACATAAGGTGTTTGTTCTGCAAGCATGATCCTCATAATCCATAGAAAAAGAAGAGGAGGAGGAAAAGAAAAAAGAGAGGGTAGAGGAGGACAAGTGGGGAGGAGGAGTGTGGTGCTACACACTTGTAATCTCAGCACTGGGGAAGCAGACTGAGGGTTTTTTGTTTTTGTTTTTGTTTTTGTTTTTTTTTTGGCTAGAATAGGATACTTGGTGACTTCTGGGCAAGTGAGAGATGCTATCTAAAAAAAGGAAGATGGACAACATTTAATCAATACCACCCAACACCATACACACACATAAGCACACACACACACACACACACACACACACACAGAGAGAGAGAGAGAGAGAGAGAGAGAGAGAGAGAGAGAGAGAGAGAGAGAGAGAGAGAGGAGACTGGGAATTTTCCACTTCATTAATAATTTGCAGAAGCTCTGTTCAGCCTTTCCCATCATGTGGAGAAAAAGTACACAGAAATGTGGAAATGTTTGGCTATATCTACTACTTCAAGAGTAGCTAGGATACCATGGGTGTTTGCATGTATTCTAACTTACAAAACAAACATTGAAAGGGCAACACAAACCCCACTTGCCTCCATTTGAAGACCAGGCCTGATTTTGAAAAAAAAAGGCCATAAGGAACAGACCATAAGTCCCAGAAACAAGGCCATAAGACATCAGTTCCAGGAGCAGATCATAAAATCCACAACAAGATTCATAAAACACGTTCCCAAAGAAGAGCCTGGAGATAATCACAAAAATGAGGAATTATTTTATCTCAGAATTGACCATCTGTGCTGGGCAGCCCTATTTCATCACATGGTTGAATGGTCATTACATAGGAATGCAGACCACTGACCACCTGTGATCCCCTAGGGACCCACCAATGAAATTTTAGATTACCTAATCCTTTTAGAGAATTTAATTTTATAAGATGTACTCCTTTGTCTCACGTCACCATTTTGGGAAATAGTTGGCCTCCATATGCTAGATGCTTCTGCAGAATAAACATTCTTTGTATTTGCATAGAATGGGAGTTTAGGGTGATCCTTCAGAGACTTTTGGATCTTTACAATATATTATATATGTATAGTTCTTTTCACCTCAAGAGAAAAAAATTGCATGAAGGTAAGTTTCCCATTTGTGCTTCATAATGCCTTCCCTTACTCTACTTTAGTAGGTGGTTGAAAAATTTAGGATGTTTTATGGCGAAGGTTGCAATTAAAAGGTTAATACTTTTAAGGCCATGGTGTTTGTCTTAGTTGGTATTATTATTGTTGTAATGAAACAACATGAGCAAAACAACTTGGGAAGAAAATGGGTTATTACACACATAGTTCCATATAACAATTGTTCAACATAAACAGTGTGGTCAGTAATTCATACATGGCAGTAACACGGAGACAGGAGCTGATGCATTGGCCATGGAGGGGTCTGCTTATAGGCTTTCTCCTCTTGCTTTTCTCAGCCTGTTTTCATATAAAGCACAGGTACATCAGCTTGCACATGACACCACATTCTATGATCTGGGCCCTTCAAATCAATTACTAATTAATACAATGATTTACAGTCAGATCTTATGGAGGGATTTTTCTCAATTGAGGTTTCATCCTTTCAGAAAAGTCTAACTTGTATTAAGTTGCCATACCCAAGCTGTGCTAACACATGGCTTGGACTGAGCCCAGAGTGTTTCTTGAAGTGGGAATCTCAAGTTTCTTTACCATGTCACATGCTGTTTCACTGGAAGCTGTCTTGCGAGAGGACATGTGATGTTTTTCTGAAAAAAGGCATCTGAGAGGGTGAATGATGCTTAGAAAAAATATAAATGGAACCCAATAAACAGTAAGAGCAGAATCTTGCATAGCTATGCCATGCACTGCTTAGATGATCTTCTCTGGTTTTTATTGGTCTTTATTTTGTAGAGAGAAATGTGTCAAAGAACTTACCATTTTCTGGGTGATTCTGGCCACTTTCACTGACTTGTGCCCATTCAGTGGAGACTTGCTATTTCCACTGGATCACAGAGCTACTACTGATTCATGTTTGATATATGCTATTGAACTATATTGCTGGTATTCTAACAACAAAAAGTGGAATTGCCCCAAGGGACTACTTCTAAACAGGTCCACAACATACTTTTCCTATTAACATTCTATTCCTACCTCTGGTTGTTGGGCTGGAGAGGAGGTTGAAGCATCAAAGAACCCTAAAAAAATAGGTTTTGAGAAATCTAAATCTACAGTTTCTTTCTATGTGCTAAATGTGACTAGACCTAGCCCTGGAAACTTCTAGCTTCTGTACAATCTAATCTTCCAAGCTGACTGATTCTATCTGACTTCTCTTGGCTTCTGAATGAATTGCTCTGGTTGGCCTCATACTAACTTTGGCATTATGTTCTGATCTTCTGGTTCCTTCTCATTCTCTGCTTTGTTTTGTTTTCACCTGTGTCTAGCTTGTTCTCTCTGCCACCTGTCTCTATAAAACTGTCTCCTTAAAACTTCCATATATTCATACTAACCCTTTCTCAATCTCTCTCTCTCTCTCTCTCTCTCTCTCTCTCTCTCTCTCTCTCAACCCCTCCCCCCTTAAATAGCCTCTCCTGTGCAGTTCTTGTGTGCATTGGTAGTAGCTTATCTCTGATTCTGTCAAATTCTTCTTAGATTCAGCATTTTGTCTGCCCCACAATTAAATATCACTTCCAAACGTGACTTCTTTCTATGAACTAAACTTACCTTCATTGTTATGGATTACTTTGGTCATGTCTATATTCCAGCCAGATCGTTCTGTAATCCTGAGTGGTCTGCATTCCAACTGGATCACATATTCCTAAAATGGATGTTATCCCTTCCCTGAGAAGCCATAAATTGAAATTTCTCAATAAAACCAGCCTATATAATTGATTCCTTGTCAAGTTGACACAAAAACACATCATTGTAGAGCCATTACCTTTCCTTTTTTGTTTGATTTACAGATCATACATGAGTATTGATATAATATAAACGTTACAAAATTTAAACACCCCACATTGTTAAAAATTCAAAGTTAAAAATCCAGTCTTTTAAAAATAACTTTATGGGTTGGCGATTTAGCTCAGCGGTAGAGCGCTTGCCTAGCAGGCGCAAGGCCCTGGGTTTGAGCCCCAGCTCCAGAAAAAAAAATAACTTTATAATCTGATCTCTTTTAAAATACAAAGTCTTTGTAAAATTCCAAAATCTCCTTAAAAATCCAAACTCTCTCGGTTGTGGTATCCTGTAATTTCAAAAATAGATTAAGTGATTTCTTTCTTTAAGAGAGAAGAATCAGGGCACAATTACAGTCTGGGTAATGCATAATCAAACTCCCAAAGTGTAAATATCTCAATGTTCAATTATCTCAGATTCACTTACAATATTTTGGCATCCTCCAAGTGGTTTGGGTTACTTCTCTGATTCTGCTGTCTGTAGTATATATAGCTTGTCTTACAGGCTTTGGCAACTTTTCCTTCTATCCCTGGTGGTCATCCTTTGCTACTGACATCTTTAAAACGATGGTATCTTCTGCTATAACCGAGCTGCATTTTCATCAACAGCCTCTACAAGGTTTTCTTCATGGGACCAAGTTTCAACTTCTCTTTCTGGAAACTTCAAGTCCAGGGCTTCAACTAATACTCAGGCTGTACCTTGTCCAATGGTTTATACTGGCCTTTCACAGTATCAAGCCTCCGGTGCTTTTTAAGATCCCTTTATGCCTTCAAAACCAGTAGGGTCTGGGTGGCTCTACACTACCAAGTTTGGCTACCAGAAAAACTATAACCTTGGCCATCTCTGTGTGGACTATGAAGAAACACTTTCCAAAAGGTCCTACCTCAATGATGTTGGTCTCTTCTTAATAACTGCTAATTTCTTAGCTGCTCTAGCTGATCAGCATCTATTGTCCTATTAAAGCAAATATTTTACCTTATTGGTTCTAGCATCTTTTTAGTCACAACTGGTTCCTTAATCCCATCTAACTAGAACCAACTTGTAGAATGATTCCTAATCTATCTATCTATCTATCTATCTATCTATCTATCTATCTATATCATCTATTTCCCCATCATATATATGTGATATAGAAATTTATTAGAATTAGAATGACTTACAACCTGTGATCTAGCTAACCAAACAATATATGCACAGAAGGTCCAAAAATCCAGTAGTTGTTCAGTCCATGAAGCTGAATGCCTTAACTGGTCATCAGTATACCCTGGAAATCCTGAAGAGGTAGACTTAATACCAGTGAAGGAAAGAACTTGCTAGTAATGGTGAGAGCAAGCAAAAAGAGAGAGAGAGAGAGAGAAAGAGAGAGAGAGAGAAACTTTCTTTTTTCCATGTTCTTTATATAAGCTTCCTCAAAAACATGTGGTCCAGATTAATGGCAGATTTCCTCACTCTATAGATCTGGATTGAAATATTAACTTCAAACATCAAAAGTATGGACTAGAAATGGATTTTCCCACTTCAAATAATTTAATTAAGAAAAAATCCCTTATAGGCATGTCTTTCATTTGTGTTTTAGTTAGTCCCAGATGTAATCAAGTTGAGAAACTAGTACAACCATTACAGTTTTCATTATAAATTATCTAGGGGAGTCCTGCATAATCACAAGAAGGGAAGGAACTAATAGAGATGACAAGAAGTGATCAGATGCAGGTAACAAATGATGAGTTGAAAAAAAACCCACGGATGTCATTACCATACTGAAAAAAGGAAAAAGGAAAGATTTTTCTGAGTCCCCAGCAAGAACCATCCCTGATAACATGTTGATTCACATTAAATCCATGCCAGAGTTTTGGTTCACAGGAAGACAAAAAAATAAAATTTTGTTACATTAGGACATAAATTTGTGGTGACTTGTTATTGGCACACTGTCAAAGAAATCTATGATTTCATATATGTAATATCAAAGTTCAAAAAATATTGAGAGTTTGATTTAAATATCAAAATGATATGATGATTGTGGAAACCAATTTTATGTAAAACAAAAAAATCACCTTAATTTGGCATTAGAGTAAAATATATTCATTCAAGTAGTACCTTTGTTATTTACTGAACAATTTTCAAATCATATTATTAGATAGTTAACTCAAGCATTGTGAGGGACACGGACAAGATAAAAAGAAATATTCTCAACTGTTTCTACACACAGTGCTGTTAAATTGAAGCATGCATTTATTTTTGTATGAATTATTAAGGTAAACAGTAAACACTGATGAAAATTGTGTCACAAGGCAATATTGACTATTAAATTCAGAAAGGAAAATGTACAATAAGTTAATTACCAATATGTTCCCAAACACTTCCTATGTTTTTTCTTGAGACATCTCTGGAACCTGCAATCCAGGTTATGTCAAATGGATTGATTGTGCAGCCTTCTAAATGTTGGCATATAGAAAGGTGAAAATGAGTGAGAATGTGCTATGACCACTGTGTGCAGTAGAATCACTGGGAGCTCGCTGAATGCCTAAAGGATGATTATAAATTAAAATAACAAAAAATAAAAGCACATGGGCAGGTTCTCACACACACAAAACAAACACAGTCATTCCTCTAATCATTAGATCGGTTCCATGAAAGGTTCAGAAACCTGCTTTCATAATTACTGCAAGGAACTCTATGAGACCATACAATAGAAAACAAACGTAAGACTAACTTAATGAGACATTATTTCTACCATCAGTTGACCCAAAGCTAGAGGTAATGAAAGGGTTAACAAATCAATTTTTTTCTTTTACCTCTCTAAATTAATTTGTTATATTACCTTCTATTGATCTTTTCTAATGCAAATACATCGCTGGTAAAATACATCAGAGATTTCTCTGACCTCTTTATTGTTGTAGGATGTGGCAATTAATTTTTTTATTGAGAATCCAATTAGCTTTCTGCTCTTACAATGTTTTACCCAAATCCTCCTTCTAAATTCTCTGAAGGTTACCAGGAAAAGATCAACTAAGCATGACTGTGTTAAAAGGTAGAAATAAAGAAAACATTACTTAGGTTGTGTACAAAATTGAGGTTAAGGTAGGTTAACTGAATCAGATTCCTTGAAGAGATAAAGATGTTCTAAATCATGAAGAATTAATCAGAAAATTCTAATTGAAAAACAGGACCACAACAGTCTATTATGAAAGGGGAGGAAGTGTCAAATTAGCACAACAAAGCTGGGAAATCTGAAAAAGATTTTATAGGCTTTTGTCAGTGTGACCCCTGTAAAAGTCTTGTTTAAAAGGAAGAAAAACAAAGGGAAAAGGGCCCTAGGGTAGGGCTTCAAGATTAGGACCCCCTAAAGAGTTGTGCTGACAAAAGAAAAGTGAGTTACTTAATTGGAGGTGGTCTGCATTTAAAGAGCTCAGGTGTCCTGCAGACACCAAGGACAGGGGATGGAGTCTGAGTAATTACTGCAGAGAAGATGAGAGCAAGGTTAAGGGAGGATATCCCGGACTCCAGGACAGTGGCTGAGGCAGCAGCTTTCAAGTACAGCTCTGTAATAATCCAGGGAAGTACTCACCATTCAGGTTAAGAGTTTAAAATTACATTAAAAAGCCACTCTGTTCCTATTCATGATCTACCTGGCTTTTTCTGACCTCGAATCAAAGCAGGTGGCTGAGTGGCTGGCTAGAAAAGGTAGGACAATTCAAAAATGTCCCTGGTGTGAACAAATGAAATTCTGCTGCAGTCACAGTGAACATGAACAGGGGACCTGACTCACAGACACATTTTTTTTTCTGGACACGGGAAGATTCTGTTTTCTAGACTCTAATACCTGTGCTGGAAGTCAGATGAGAGGGCACTAAGGGGCTGTTAGACCTGCCACTTCCTTTTAATTTTCTGAAGGCTGCAAACTGTGCTTAGAGAAACTGAATTCAAAATATACAGAAATCTCATGAAGTTTTCCTAAATTTGTTATTTTCAAATTCTCAAATAGGAGGCCAGTGTTGCTTTCAGCAGGAGGTATCAATAGTTTATTATTAAAATATTTAATTTTGAAGAAAATATGATGTAATTTTTTTCTGTGCTGCCAGTCATTCCTTCATCTCTGTGTTTGGGCACGCAGACAAAAATGACAGAAATATAAGGCCTGTGTACTTTGGAGCAGACTATGTTCTAATCGTAGACTTAACACCAAAGATCCTCAGTGTAGATTTAAACATCAAAATGATTCCTACCTAATCAACAGGGGTTTCACAGGAGTTAGGATCTTACCAATGTCGTGGTGGTATCAGGAATTGTGTGAGAACTTGATTATTACACTGGGCTGCTTTTGGCATGTTTTTAACGAAGTTTAATTAAATGTGTTCATGAACTATTTCTCTTATGTTCTCGTGTTCTCCCATTTCTAACACATTTAATTTTTAGCCCATTTAAAATCTAATTTAGAGATTAATTTAATTTTTAGCCCATTTAAAATCTAATTTAGAGATTAATTTAATAGTTATTTTTCTGCTTGGAGTCATAGAGTTTTATACTATTTCTATTCTAGAAAATTCACATATGTACACTTGGATAGCAACTACTGAATTTTGGGTATTTTCATGTCTTGGTTATCCTTTTGATTAACGGTTTCCTATTTGTTTGAGAAAACTTTAATTATCATTCTTTTAAATAAGATCACTGAATTTGCTAGTATTGGTCAGTTCCTCAATGAAAATATAATCCTAGTTATCACATTATAATTTATTTTTTATTTACATAATATGATATTTTAGTACATATCTGAATGTTTCTGGTTTGAATTGAATTGGATAATCTGAATTGAAATAATTTCAAATCATATTTTTGCTATAGAAAATTTCAACCATAAAAATAAAAATGTAGATATTTGTACAATAACCAGTGCTCTATCATTAAATTTGTTAATTCTTAATTCATGTCCCAAAATGATTGTTTGCTCTGTCATCAACTCAACTGAGATTAATTGGAAGAAAATTAATTGGATGACAATTCAAGATCAGCCCCAGGACAATGTTAGAACGTAGTACCACAGACTTCTTTTCATGAATAGACATTAGTGTTTTGAAATATGTAATTATTTTCTAAGAAGGAACACTGTAGCCAGTTTTAGCTCCTGTTAACTCTAAGCTGAGATTCCTTTACCTTTTAGAATATGCAAGTGACCCTATAATTAAATTTAGCCTTTATCATAGAAGAACAGTTATCTTAACATGATATCAGAAAAGGAATTATGATTTTCATTATCTTTCCCTACACTATTTCATTTTAATTTGTACTCTGTAAGGATCTACCATGTAAATTCATTTATATATTTAAAGGGAAATGGTATCACTCAAATTATATTTAGCTAAGTTCGGAAGGCTATAACTTATACTGTGTCTTTATGTATGGGTCTCAGCAAATCATTACTTTCTTGGTCTATATACCCATTTGAAAAGTGGACAGATAATTTCACTAAGGTAAAATCATTAAATAGCATATGAAATGTCTTGAATCCTGCATCATATAAAATAGATGTGACTCAGCCGACTGTTTTTTTGTTTGAGGATGATGATGATGATGATGATGATGATGATGATGATGATGATTTGAAAGAGCATTGTCTAGTTACAATTGAAACCACCATCCAAAGAGCACACATGAACAGACCGATGGTTCCAGCTGCATGTATAGCAGAGGATGGCCTTATTGAGCACCAATGGGAGGAGGAAACCCTTGGTCCTGCCAAAGCTGGAAGGACTCTGCCTGGTCAGTGTAGGGGAATGTCATGGTGGGAGGTGGGGATTTTGGGGAGGGGGAACACCCTCAAAGAAGAAGGGGAGGGGAAGGGGAGGGGACCTATGGATAGGAAACTGGGAAAGGGAATAACATTTGAAATGTAAATAAAAATGCAATTAAAAAAAGAAAAAACACAATAAAAAACAAAACAAACAAAGCAAAAAAATGCATGCCTTCCTCCAATAAACATAACAAGACTCAGATATTTGCAAGTTTAATCATCAGCTAGTATACTGTTTGGGAAGGATTAAGAGGTATGGCTTACTAGAGAAGGTGTGCTGCTGGAAGGCTGCTTTGAAATCTCAAATAAACAAACCAGAACCACTCTTTATCTCTCTCTGTCTCTGCTTCTCTCTGTGCATCTCTGTTTCTCTGTCTCTGCCTCCCCCCCACCTCTCTCTCTCTCTCCCTCCCTCCCTTCCTCCCTCTCGCTCTCACTCTCTAGCTCACTCTTCTCTCTGTCTCTCTGCCTTAGATGATCTTGTCAAGCTGTTCAACTACTCTGCTACTGGTGCCATGCCATACCTATATACTTTCTGACTAGATGATTATGAACCTCCAGAACTGTATGCAGGCCCCCAATTAAATGCTTTCTTCTCATGTATTGTTTTTACTGTGATGAGATTGCACTACATTGAAATAGTAAATAAAAACAAAACAAAAACCTAATAAATAGTACATAAAGCAGAGACATACCTGAGAAGACTTTAGTGTTTACTTCATTTTTACTTAATTTCCTGGAGAACACTTACTCTAAGTCAAAGAATGTTGGAACCTATATGCAAAATTATCACCATGTTCTTCAATAACGTAATTAATTTACTATTCAATTTTCCTTGTGTCTTGATACTTGGGGAGGGATTTAGCCTACATATTGATTTCACTGAGGGAAGAAAGACATTTGAAAATTATACTCAGTATGCAGATAATCAAAGGGACAGGTTGCATGAATAATTGTGGTTAGTTACTATATCATTTATCAACATAAAATGGGAAAGAAAAGGAAGAGAATGATAACAGACTGCTATTTAAAGTGCCATAAGGCAGCTGAATAGTCAAGATGTTCTCCAGATTATGCTACTGTTATGGAAACTCAAAGTGACAGTATGTAAAATTTCAACTTTTTAAACTCAGGAAACATGTCCGTTTGTGCCAACTACTATTTTTGTACCTCTATCATCCAATTTTGCAGGTTCCAGGAAGAGTCGCAGTAAGGTATCATTGTGATGAGGCAAACTCTAGGGCTTTAGTGACTTTTTATGTTGCTGTGAAAAAAATATTCTGACAAAATCAACTTAAGAGAGAAATGGTCTTGCCTCACAGCTCAGGGTGTACTGCAGTTCTTCAGTGGGAGGAACTTGAAGTAGCTGTCCTCAATCTTGCACATACAATCAAATAACAGAGAGCATAGAATGATCCCTTCTGCCTACTTGCTGTGTATTCAGAGTTGCCCACCAAGGACACATTTAACTCCTGGTTAGATAGACATCATGTCATCACAGATCCTCTGAAGAATGTGAGTGGTTTCTTTCAGGAAACTAGAGTCCAACTGCAGCCATCACTGTGCTAAAAACACAAATTTTTACTTCAGGTTGTATTACCCCGTCCTTGATCTCTATGGTCATCTTCTGCTTGCAAGCAAGAGAGTCTTCCATGAACTCTAGATAGCTATTCATACTCCAAATAGGAAGAATAGTTCATCAGTAACTCAGTGAAAATTTTAAAATACCCTATGACTGCTCCAATGCAAATAATGTGATTTATCTCATTTCTGGCCTCCATTTGGTGGGATTTGCGAACATGAACATGCTAGATGAAACTGGTGGAATTATAATTCCAGAAATAAATGTGACATGCCCATGTTCTGGCTTTACAAATTAGCTATTTTGGAATCTGTTCAGAAAGCTTCTCTTATATACTGAGTCTCTTTTGCACTAGGCTCTAAGCAAATTTTTTTTGTCTCCTTGGGCTTTATTACGTGGAAAGTGTTTTGAACTTGATGCATGAAGAGCAGACAAAAATTTTACTACTGTGGAAATGTAGTCAAAGCAAGTTAAGGCAATATTTCTTGCATACACCAATGGACTTAGGTACACTGCCTACTAGACTATTTGGCTATTGCCAAAAGAATAAAATTTAATGAGGCAATATTATTCACTTAGAAGGTAAAGACATTTAACACTACAGGGATCATTTAACAAGAGGGCACTCTAGCAGATTAATCTGGTGGATATCAATGAAGCTGAAGGAAAACTGAAAATGTCTACTATACATAGAAGGCTACATTCATGGCAGTTTTACTCTATAGTCATAAATATTTTTAATATTCCTGAAGTGAATTGGCACTTATGAAGATCATAAGTGACTTTTGTACTGAAAATTAATGGTCATGTCGCACTCCTATTATTCAACTTAGCAGGCAAATGTTATTAAGTTGATTATATCTTTCTAAAATCACTTTCATCCACTGGCCTTATTTTGATACTTGTTTAATACATTCTTAGGGTTCACATCTTTGCTCAAGGTCTTTAGAAAACAAAACTTGACACAAAGATTTTTTATGACAATATTGTATTAGAAGATGCAGTTCGAGATGGCAAGAAGAAGGAAAATTGAAGAGGTAACAAGAAAATAAAAGTATTCAAGTCAAGCTGGTAAGAGACAGTTTCTGAAGAAACACAAAGGCTGAATGACATTTCTCAATAAATAGCTTGTCAAGTTTTTTAAACTGTAAAATAGAGTATCACGAGAAAATATTTCAACCTTGGAACATTGTCATGACAGCAAAGTGAAGATTTTATCCACTATCCTCTCTCTTTCTCTCTTTCTCTGTCCCAGTGAGTTTAAGACTATTACGTTTTTTCTATCATGTTTATTGTATCTGAATTTATATAGAGGTCTTTGATCCATTTGGAGTTAAATATTGTATAGGGTGATAAAAATGGAACTATTTGAATTTTTCTACCTGAAGACATCCAGTTTGACCAGCAGCCTTTGGTGAACATGATGTTTTTCTCCCTATTGTATATTTTTGCATACCATATCTAAAATATGATGTATGGATATATTTCTAGGTTTTCAATTCAATTCCAATTGATTAACATGCCTGTTTTTCTGTCAATACCATGCTGTTTTCTGATTTTTTTCTTTTTTAGCTATTCTAGGTTTTTGTTATTGTTGTTGTTTCCCCATGAAGTTGAAAATTGACACAAGCTGACAGCCAGGCCCCATTGCTGATATGAATACTACCCAAGTCTTTGAGCATGGAGAAGCCAAGCTGGTGCCTACATAGAGCATTCACCCTTACATATTAGCACCTTTGCTGCTGAAGGTACTCTGTGCTCTAAAAAGGGGAGACATGAACAACACCCACTTGTAAATCTTTTGATTATATAATGGTATCTTATAGGATGTGCTAGTGCAATGGTGGCACAAAGCTTGTGGAAGCAACCAACTATTTCCTGATTCAACTTAAGGCTTACTCTACAAGATGGAACCTATATTTGACACAGCTTAGGTGACAAAAATCTAGAAACTAGACACCCAGGGAAAACTAAATGCTATTCTTCTAAAAGCAAGGAAACAAAAACAGAAGCAATAACATGACTCCTTATGACATTTTTCTGTACTCATAGATCAGTCTCTTTCTCATCTCTAGTGGTGTCTACCACTAGGAAAACTTCCTTGAGCAGCAATTAGAAACAAATACCAATGACAACAGCCAGATATTCATCACAGAGGCTTGTAACACTCAGACCTAAATTGGGTTTCTTTATCAAATTCCTCTTTTCAGAAGTCAAGAGACACCGAAAAAGATGTGGAAGAAAGGGTGTAAGAACCAAAAGAGAAGGAAGACACTGTGAAAACAAAACTTCCAATTCAATAGAATAGATTAAATATGAACTTATAGAAGCTGAGGCAGCATGGACAGAGCCTCCATCTGTCTATACCAGATGGGACTTAGGACCGAAAGAAGTAGGTCCATGTTCTCAACCTTACTCCAGAAACTACCTCCTATTAACAATTAATCCCTAACTTGAACTTTTAAAAAAGTGAAAACTAACAAATATAAAAAGATATTGTTTGCTTAAACACTTAAAATGTTACTTCTTGCTGTCTTAAAAGCATTATTTATGTATATGTCTGCCTCTGTGTGTAAAGGCATGTGTATCTCATGTTATATATGTAGTAGTCAGAGAACAATTTTCAAGAGTTGTCATTTCCTATTGTGTTGAGGCATGGTCTGTCTTGATATGTCATTTCTGTCATGTACTCCAATTTGGTAAGTGTGCTTCCAGGAGATCTGATATATGCATATTCATTTACCTTTTTTATGTGACTCAAATCCAGGTAGTTAGTCCTGTATCAAAAGCCCTTTAACTATGGAGTCAGCTTGCTGACTCATTGCAAGTATCATTTCCTCAGTAAAGAGTACTGTTTGGCATCTAGCCACAAAATTGAAAATTGTTACACTCACTACCTAACTGTTTCTATCTAATATAATGTCATAATATGTTATAGAAATTAACCCCATTTTATTGCAAATCCACCCTTTTTTTTAAATCTGGAGAGAGTGATTAATGACAATTATTCCTTGTTCTCACCTTTGCCTCATATAATTGCTCTCTATACATGTGTAAGGTTGATATATGAAATATGTGAATCAAAGCATTTTACTTTCCTTTATAAAACACAACTTTCACTATCATCCCCCTGAAATTCGAAGCTAATATTCAAATTCAGAATTTAGTTCATAGAGTAGATATGGGGTATGGTCAATGACTTGGTCTTCCTACTTGCTTTCCCCCTCTGATTCAACTATGTAGACTTCCTGCACTTTCTTGAATTGACGTTCCCAACATATAATCTTGGTACTGTATTGATATCTTTAAATTATTATTTCTATTTGTAGTTTTGCTTGTATTGTGATTATTTGTTACAATTACAGAAAATTAACTATCAATATTAATCTCACCAATGTTTTGTATCCCTAGCAAAGTAATGAAGATTTTTACTTTTTAATAAAATTTAACCATATTTTACATAATTTTGAACATGTATGTGCCCTGTTGTTCTATACAAAAGTTTTATGAAGATTACACACTTCTAAGGGATATTAGTGATATTCTGTGGTAAACTGGCTAAAATCCATTCACAAAGCCCTTAGTCAAACTATCAGCAGTAAAAAAATGAACAAAACAAATAACAAAAATTTCTATGGTATTTTCAAATCTGTATTCTAAGAGTAAGAACAGTTTTGATATATACTAGTGATGAATGAATATTTCCTCCTTAAATTTAATTATTTGGTAAACTCTTTCCTTAAATGACCAAGATATGTATTTATATCATGGTCTTTGAAATAACTTCTGTTTGTAAAGTTGTTTTTACATTTTCCTATTACTTCTTAATTCTTTCTCCAAAGCAAGTTTGGATTCCAATAAGAATACAGTTTTTCAAGACTTTGAAGGGAACTCTGGGCATGATTTAGCCTTTCAAATTGGCAATAACATTGCAAATGCATCTAGACCAGTGGTTCTCAACCTTCTAATAATGTTGCCTTTTATACAGTTCTTCAATGTTGTGGTGACCCCCTCAACCATAAAATTATTTCATTGCTTATTCATTACTGTTAATTTTGCTACTGTTATGAACCATAATGTAAATACTTGATATGCAGGATATTAATATGCAAACCTCCTAGAGTCATGAAGCACAGGTTAAGAAATACTGATCTAGGTA
This sequence comes from Rattus norvegicus, assembly GCF_021556685.1. Classification (NCBI taxonomy): domain Eukaryota; kingdom Metazoa; phylum Chordata; class Mammalia; order Rodentia; family Muridae; genus Rattus; species Rattus norvegicus. Next base: position 36,823,762 of record NC_141549.1, read on the forward strand.
CTGTTAAGATGAGAAAAGGAACATTGATGTCATTATGCAATTAGTAGTAAGGAACTATCTATTTAGCATTCTGTAACATCTGTTGACATCAGTAAAAATATCATTTGTCCTTTTTCTGTTATTTGAGTTCACATCTAAATGACATTGGTTCAGTTTGTTCTATCCAACTGCATTAAGTCAGCTACTAAGGCATAAACTAACATTACTGGTAAAAATATAACTATGCTAATCACAGATTTTCTCCATAAAGATTGAGAATTAACTTTAAATATTTGCAGTATTAAATCTAATTAATTTCACTTAATAAAATGGATATTTAGAGTAACTTCAATTTAGAGTAACTTCATGTTCTAGATGAAGAAAACATAATTACTAAATTATAATTATTACATTAGGACTCTTAATTTATTACCATAATTTAAATATGCTCTAAGTATATATTTAAGTATATATATATATTAATGGACAAAATCAGTATATACAAAATAGCTTCTAATAGATCTAGGAGTACTTACAGTGAAGTTTGAAGATGTTTAGACTATATGTTTAACTTAAAGTAAGCTAAACAAACACACTTTCTGATTTTTATTGTTTAATTGACAACACTGTACACATTCATGGAATAAAATGTAATGTTTTTGTTTAGATATTGTGAAAATTAAAGAAAACCACACCTTATTAAAGATACCTTAAGTTTACTTAATAGCTATTCCAGCAAACATCAAATATCTTGTTATTTTTGAGACTGGATGTCACAATGCATCTCTGTCTGGCCTGAAACTCACTGGATAGATCAGCTTATAGTAGTCCTCTTGCCTCAGCCTCCATATCTCCTAAACTTGTCCCACAAAGCCTAACTTTTGATTTTCCCTCATGCCAAATATTCAGCCCAGATATTCATGAATGATTGGAAATCTCCCAATTGTTTATCTCTGTCCTAGTCCTGAAAAACACATTATTAACTGTGGTACTCTGCTGTCCACCATGGCATCAGAATTTATTTTATAAGATTATTATAAATTATTGCCAGTTATTGCTAACATCAAGTGTCTTCCTGGGAGAGGGTCCTGAGAAAAGAGTGAATGGGAGTGGTGGAAGAATGACTTGTAGTTAGTGATGTATGCAAGCTCTGTAATCTTCCCTAGATAGTTCTCCCTTGCAGACCAAAGCCAAGTTTTGTATTTAATACTATTGCATAAGCTACTTCCTCATTGCATATCAGTTTAATCATTTATCCTAGGTTCATTTTTAATCATTCCACAAATAGGTATTTTATGAACTCAGCTTTTTGACTCTTAGGTATATAATATGAAATACAGAGCATATTTGAAGGTAATAAACCAGACAACAAGTCATTTTTTTTCTATTTCTAACATTATAAGTCATACGCTGTTTGCTGGGCAAAGTGCTTATGAATGCCAAGTTTAGCTGTAGAGCGTATTTTTATGTGAGAATGTTAGCTTTAAGTATAATACTTTTATAATTCCTTAGCTATTTAGCAAGCTCTTCTTTAAGCTGATGCAAGCGACATTGAAACTCATTTTAAAATTCTTAGCTACCTCAATATAAATATATATATTTGGAATTTTTTGTTTGTTTCAGCAACTCCATTTTTTTTATACCAGACCTTTGTTCAACCCCAACCTCTATTTAGATTGCACATACAGCTCCCTCCATTAGGGAGTAGAATTTCTGTATCAAATGTAGTTGCTGATGGGGGAAACCACCATTTTACCACTAATATTATATAACATATAGTTACTGTTTGTATTTTAACTATTCCTTTCTCTTTCATGATTCAGGATCTTTTCCCTATTTACAAAATCTCCTATCATTTGTAAATATCTTTCTGGCTCATTAGTACAGCTTTCCTTGTACTCTCAGATTTATGAAGTCCCTCATACAATTCAAATTACATCCCCATATTTTGTATAGTTGAGAAATCCCTTTAAGCACAGTTATTATACTGATTTATGCATTCTTTAGCTTCTGCAGAACTCATGTTTTCAGAGTTCTTTCCCACAGCCTTAAGGGATGCCTTAAAGGTCACAAAATCATCATAATGCTCAGGCTCACCAGACACATTCTTGCTTCCTAGAGTCTTGGTGTTTTTGATTTTCATGGAGTCATGAACCTAGGGAGAACATTCTCTAAAGGAGGAACATGAAGTAAAATATGTACATTATTATGAAACAAGCTTTATGTCTACAATAACTGAGTTAAAATTGAGTCAATATCAGTACTCAAGGAGACCCACATTCTGTTAGCTGTGCTCCAGGGGTGGGAACAGTGTCACACCATCCCTTCCAAGGCTATGCCAGAACAAGTTCAGTTTATGTCATTGACGAATGTCTCTCTGGTTGTTCTTTGCTTCCGTGGCTTATCTCTGGCAACCACCATCTAGTTTACATTCCTGAGTTCAGCCTTTTCAGACTCTACATAGTAGTGAGACAGCTTAGTATCCATCTTTTTGTAGCTGACTTATTTTACTTAGCTTGATGTCCTCCAGTTTCACCCTGTGGATACTGATGGTGGGAACTCCTTGTTTCTACAATTGGATTGTGATTCATCATATAGATATGTCACATAGTTTTGGCATTCTTCCATTGATAGATATTAAGGTGAATTCTATGGTATTTCTATTGTGATGAGTGATGCAATACACAAAGATTATACACCAATTGCAAACATAATTTTGTGATTCTGATTTCATTTCCTTGAAATACAAACATGGTAGAACCATAGCCAGATTGTCTTCTCTTATCTTGTCTAGTTTTTCTTTTTATTTTCCTTTCCGTCCCCTCCCCTCTTTCTCTCCCTGCCCAGGAAGTCCTCATGCTGAAGAGGATTCTGAGAAAGGTAGTACCAGCATTGATTCAATAATGACTCAGAGTCAGTGGTTGATGCAAACTGCTCATTCAGGTACTCTCTCTGTTCCCTGAAGATTCTCAGTATTCTTTACTCTTCAACTTCAACTTAATTGTTCTTTAGCTTAAGAGCTTGATAGCTTGATTCTTCATTTCATTATCCTAACAATTCCACAGCCTTATGCACCCTCCTTCGAAAATTATATATAAATTCCTATTTTTCTATCCATCCCCTACTCTAACTCTCTATTGTTGATGTCTCCAAGTTCATTCTGGCTATTCAATGAAGTAATCAGTGAAGTGGACAGTATATGTACTACCTCATGATTTCAAAATCAAGGCCAACTCTGGCAATGAATCATTTCCAAAAAGGACCATGTAGGCTTTTATGGCTCTTGTGATTATATTTTCTAGATCCTTTGCCATGACCCTGAAGGCCAAGCAGAAGGTCTGTTCCTCCTTAACCACAGCCTCAGGAGCACCCCTTTCCTCATTTCTGAGACCATTATCTGTTTCATTTATTATGGAGTGATTAGCTCTGAGTAATGGGGGAAGTATATTCCAGTGAAAGAGAGATTGATAGTAGATTAGTAAAGACAGCGGGTCAACTTTGGGGCAAAAGTAACCATCAGTACATGTGGGGATTCATGGGATCAACAACCTGGCAATGTTCCAGGGGCAGGATCTGTGTCACACTTCCCTTCAAACAGCAATGCTGAACCCAGGCACCTTCCCCTCATCTCCTATCCCTCTCCACTCTCTTCCCTAATCCACTCCTCTCCTCTCTTCTCCCCTTCCTTCTCTTCTCTTTCTTCTCCCCTCCCCTCCCTCTCTCTTCTCTTCTCTTTCTTCCCTTCCCCTTCCTTCCATTTTTCTTTCTTTTTCTTTCATCTTTGAAATTGCCATAAATTTTTAAATAATTTTGGCTATAATTTACATTCCTACCTTCAGTACCTCATTTATTCAAAAGTGTGCCAACACTTTTCTCTTTTATTTACTCATACACTGTATTGCAAAATTTGTAGCATAATGGATCTGCCACTCAGCTTCACCAGCCACTAACAATATACCTTTTATTCAAACACACTTAACTAAATTTTTATGTTTTAATTTATATTTAGGCCGTTTCATTTTGATAAGGTAATATTCACACCTATTGAAAAACACAAATCTTAACTTCACAGTTTGACAAATTCAGCTATATAACCTTGATCTTCTTTAAGATGTTTCTATATGCTCTAGAGGATTCTCTCAATTTCTTTCTTATCTTGACTTTTGATAATCGGCTACAATTTGGAATGAGGTACTATCCCACTATGGTTTTGATCTATATTTCCATAACCACTAGTAATCCTGACCATGCTTTCATATCTCTGTTTGCCATATTTATTTGGGAAAAAAATCTACAAAGGTTCTTTATCCACATGTTAAATTGGGTTGGTTTTATTTTTAACTACCAGCAAGAAGTTCCTTGTATAGTTTAGATATGAGAATGTTGTTTCAGACATAATTTACAATTTTGCCTGGATTACTTTCTTATTGTGTTACTTGTTCTGTTGCTGTAAAGAATCTGTTCAGTTATTGTAGAGTTACATGATTTTACATGGTTTGTTACCAGGTCTTTGTTGTCATTTGTGGAAGTTAGTGCCTGATCAGTGCATTAGCTTGAAGTGGCGGTGCAGGATGGTATTCTCAGCAATGCAGAAATTGAAGCAGGAGGGTCTTGATTACAAGGTTCCCCTAGCCAATATGAGAAAATACTCTCTCTAAAATAAAATAATCATATAATAGGAGCAAAAAAATCTTATATACCAATTGCATAAACATTTCTCTCCTGTTTATCATGCTCATATATAAATTTTAACCTGCAATAAATTTACTTTTGTGGAAGTTGTTAGATAAGGAACTAATGTCACTGTTATGGATATGAATGACCAGTTTTTCTTTTTCTTTTTTTTTCTTGATTCACTTTTTATCATGTTTTTTTATTATTTTTTTTATTATTAACTTGAGTATTTCTTATATACATTTCGAGTGTTATTCCCTTTCCCAGTTTCCGGGTAAACATCCCCCTCCCCCCTCCCCCTTCTTATCGGTGTTCCCATCCCCACCCTCCCCCCATTGCTGCCCTCCCCCCAGCAGTCTAGTTCACTGGGGGTTCAGTCTTAGCAGGACCCAGGGCTTCCCCTTCCACTGGTGCTCTTACTAGGATATTCATTGCTACCTATGAGGTCAGAGTCCAGGGTCAGTCCATGTATAGTCTTTAGGTAGTGGCTTAGTCCCTGGAAGCTCTGGTTGCTTGGCATTGTTGTACATATGGGGTCTCGAGCCCCTTCAAGCTCTTCCAGTTCTTTCTCTGATTCCTTCAACCGGGGTCCTATTCTCAGTTCAGTAGTTTGCTGCTGGTATTCACCTCTGTATTTGCTGTATTCTGGCTGTGTCTCTCAGGAGCGATCTACATCCGGCTCCTGTCGGTCTGCACTTCTTTGCTTCATCCATCTTGTCTAATTGGATGGCTGTATATGCATGGGCCACATGTGGGGCAGACTCTGAATGGGTGTTCCTTCAGTCTCTGTTTTAATCTTTGCCTCTCTCTTCCCTGCCAAGGGTATTCTTGTTCCCCTTTTAAAGAAGGAGTGAACCATTCACATTTTGATCATCTGTCTTGAGTTTCATTTGTTCTAGGCATTTAGGGTAATTCAAGCATTTGGGCTAATAGCCACTTATCAGTGAGTGCATACCATGTATGTCTTTCTGTGTTTGGGTTAGCTCACTCAGGATGATATTTTCCAGTTCCAGCCATTTGCCTACGAATTTCAAAAAGTCGTTGTTTTTGATAGCTGAGTAATATTCCATTGTGTAGATGTACCACATTTTCTGTATCCATTCTTCTGTTGAAGGGCATCTGGGTTCTTTCCAGCTTCTGGCTATTATAAATAAGGCTGCAATGAACATAGTGGAGCACGTGTCTTTTTTATATGTTGGGGCATCTTTTGGGTATATGCCCAAGAGAGGTATAGCTGGATCCTCAGGCAGTTCAATGTCCAATTTTCTGAGGATCCTCCAGACTGATTTCCAGAATGGTTGTACCAGTTTGCAATCCCACCAACAATGGAGGAGTGTTCCTCTTTCTCCACATCATCGCCAGCATCTGTTGTCCCCTGAGTTTTTGATCTTAGCCATTCTCACTGGTGTGAGGTGAAATCTCAGGGTTGTTTTGATTTGCATTTCCCTTATGACTAAAGATGTTGAACATTTCTTTAGGTGTTTCTCCACCATTCGGCATTCCTCAGCTGTGAATTCTTTGTTTAGCTCTGAGCCCCATTTTTTAATAGGGTTATTTGTTTCCCTGTGGTCTAACTTCTTGAGTTCTTTGTATATTTTGGATATAAGGCCTCTATCTGTTGTAGGATTGGTAAAGATCTTTTCCCAATCTGTTGGTTGCCGTTTTGTCCTAACCACAGTGTCCTTTGCCTTACAGAAGCTTTGCAGTTTTATGAGATCCCATTTGTCAATTCTTGATCTTAGAGCGTAAGCCATTGGTGTTTTGTTCAGGAAATTTTTTCCAGTGCCCATGTGTTCCAGATGCTTCCCTAGTTTTTCTTCTATTAGTTTGAGTGTGTCTGCTTTGATGTGGAGGTCCTTGATCCACTTGGACTTAAGCTTTGTACAGGGTGATAAGCATGGATAAATCTGCATTCTTCTACATGTTGACCTCCAGTTGAACCAGCACCATTTGCTGAAAATGCTATCTTTTTTCCATTGGATGGTTTTGGCTCCTTTGTCAAAAATCAAGTGACCATATGTGTGTGGGTTCATTTCTGGGTCTTCAATTCTATTCCATTGGTCTATCTGTCTGTCTCTGTACCAATACCATGCAGTTTTTATCACTATTGCTCTGTAATACTGCTTGAGTTCAGGGATAGTGATTCCCCCTGAAGTCCTTTCATTGTTGAGGATAGCTTTAGCTATCCTGGTTTTTTGTTATTCCAGATGAATTTGCAAATTGTTCTGTCTAACTCTTTGAAGAATTGTATTGGTATTTTGATGGGGATTGCATTGAATCTGTAGATTGCTTTTGGTAAAATGGCCATTTTTACTATATTAATCCTGCCAATCCATGAGCATGGGAGATCTTTCCATCTTCTGAGGTCTTCTTCAATTTCCTTCTTCAGTGTCTTGAAGTTCTTATTATACAGATCTTTTACTTGCTTTGTTAAAGGCACTCCGAGGTACTTTATATTATTTGGGTCTATTATGAAGGGTGTCGTTTCCCTAATTTCTTTCTCGGCTTGTTTCTCTTTTGTATAGAGGAAGGCAACTGATTTATTTGAGTTAATTTTATACCCAGCCACTTTGCTGAAGTTGTTTATCAGCTTTAGTAGTTCTCTGGTGGAACTTTTGGGATCACTTAAATAAACTATCATATCATCTGCAAATAGTGATATTTTGACTTCTTCTTTTCCGATCTGTATCCCCTTGACATCCTTTTGTTGTCTGATTGCTCTGGCTAGAACTTCAAGAACTATATTGAATAAGTAGGGAGAGAGTGGGCAGCCTTGTCTAGTCCCTGATTTTAGTGGGATTGCTTCAAGTTTCTCTCCATTTAGTTTAATGTTAGCAACTGGTTTGCTGTATATGGCTTTTACCATGTTCAGGTATGGGCCTTGAATTCCTATTCTTTCCAGGACTTTATCATGAAGGGGTGTTGAATTTTGTCAAATGCTTTCTCAGCATCTAATGAAATGATCATGTGGTTCTGTTCTTTCAGTTTGTTTATATAATGGATCACGTTGATGGTTTTCCGTATATTAAACCATCCCTGCATGCCTGGGATGAAGCCTACTTGATCATGGTGGATGATTGTTTTGATGTGCTCTTGGATTCGGTTTGCCAGAATTTTGTTGAGTATTTTTGTGTCGATATTCATAAGGGAAATTGGTCTGAAGTTCTCTTTCTTTGTTGTGTCTTTGTGTGGTTTAGGTATAAGAGTAATTGTGGCTTCGTAGAAGGTATTCGGTAGTGATCCATCTGTTTCAATTTTGTGGAATAGTTTGGATAATATTGGTATGAGGTCTTCTATGAAGGTTTGATAGAATTCTGCACTAAACCCGTCTGGACCTGGGCTCTTTTTGGTTGGGAGACCTTTAATGACTGCTTCTATTTCCTTAGGAGTTATGGGGTTGTTTAACTGGTTTAGCTGTTCCTGATTTAACTACGGTACCTGGTATCTGTCTAGGAAATTGTCCATTTCCTGAAGATTTTCAAGTTTTGTTGAATATAGGTTTTTGTAGTAAGATCTGATGATTTTTTGAATTTCCTCTGAATCTGTTGTTATGTCTCCCTTTTCATTTCTGATTTTGTTAAATTGGACACACTCTCTGTGTCCTCTCGTTAGTCTGGCTAAGGGTTTATCTATCTTGTTGATTTTCTCAAAGAACCAACTTTTGGTTCTGTTGATTCTTTCTATGGTCCTTTTTGTTTCTACTTGGTTGATTTCAGCTCTGAGTTTGATTATTACCTGCCTTCTACTCCTCCTGGGTGTATTTGCTTCTTTTTGTTCTAGATCTTTTAGGTGTGCTGTCAAGCTGCTGACATATGCTCTTTCCTGTTTCTTTCTGCAGGCACTCAGCGCTATGAGGTTTCCTCTTAGCACAGCTTTCATTGTGTCCCATAAGTTTGGGTATGTTGTACCTTCATTTTCATTAAATTCTAAAAAGTCTTTAATTTCTTTCTTTATTTCTTCCTTGACCAGGTTATCATTGAGTAGAGCATTGTTCAATTTCCATGTATATGTGGGCATTCTTCCCTTATTGTTATTGAAGACCAGTTTTAGGCCGTGGTGGTCCGATAGCATGCATGGGATTATTTCTATCTTTCTGTACTTATTGAGGCCCGTTTTTTGACCAATTATATGGTCAATTTTGGAGAAAGTACCATGAGGAGCTGAGAAGAAGGTATATCCTTATGCTTTAGGATAGAATGTTCTATAAATATCCGTTAGGTCCATTTGGCTCATGACTTCTCTTAGTCTGTCTACATCTCTGTTTAATTTCTGTTTCCATGATCTTTCCATTGATGAGAGTGGGGTGTTGAAATCTCCCACTATTATTGTGTGAGGTCCAATGTGTGTTTTGAGCTTTAGTAAGGTTTCTTTTACATATGTAGGTGCCCTTGTATTTGGGGCATAGATATTTAGGATTGAGAGTTCATCTTGGTGGATTTTTCCTTCGATGAATATGTAGTGTCCTTCCTTATCTTTTTTGATGACTTTTAGTTGAAAATTGATTTTATTTGATATTAGAATGGCTACTCCAGCTTGCTTCTTCTGACCATTTGCTTGGAAGATTGTTTTCCAGCCTTTCACTCTGAGGTAGTGTCTGTCTTTGTCTCTGAGGTGTGTTTCCTGTAGGCAGCAGAATGCAGGGTCCTCGTTGCATATCCAGTTTGTTAATCTATTTCTTTTTATTGGGGAGTTGAGGCCATTGATGTTGAGAGATATTAAGGAATAGTGGTTATTGCTTCCCGTTATATTCATATTTGGATGTGAGGTTATGTTTGTGTGCTTTCATTCTCTTTGTTTTGTTGCCAAGACGATTAGTTTCTTGCTTCTTCTAGGGTATAGCTTGCCTCCTTATGTTGGGCTTTACCATTTATTATCCTTTGTAGTGCTGGATTTGTAGAAAGATATTGTGTAAATTTGGTTTTGTCATGGAATATCTTGGTTTCTCCATCAATGTTAATTGAGAGTTTTGCTGGATACAGTAACCTGGGCTGGCATTTGTGTTCTCTTAGGGTCTGTATGACATCAGTCCAGGATCTTCTGGCCTTATAGTATCTGGCGAGAAGTCTGGTGTGATTCTGATAGGTCTGCCTTTATATGTTACTTGACCTTTTTCCCTTACTGCTTTTAATATTCTTTCTTTATTTTGTGCATTTTGTGTTTTGACTATTATGTGACGGGAGGTGTTTCTTTTCTGGTCCAATCTATTTGGAGTTCTGTAGGCATCTTGTATGCCTATGGGTATCTCTTTTTTTAGGTTAGGGAAGTTTTCTTCTATGATTTTGTTGAAGATATTTACTGGTCCTTTGAGCTGGGAGTCTTCACTCTCTTCTATACCTATTATCCTTAGGTTTGATCTTCTCATTGAGTCCTGGATTTCCTGTATGTTTTGGACCAGTAGCTTTTTCCACTTTACATTATCTTTGACAGTTGAGTCAATGATTTCTATGGAATCTTCTGCTCCTGAGATTCTCTCTTCCATCTCTTGAATTCTGTTGGTGAGGCTTGTATCTACAGCTCCTTGTCTCTTCTTTTGGTTTTCTATATCCAGGGTTGCTTCCATGTGTTCTTTCTTGATTGCTTCTATTTCCATTTTTAATTCCTTCAACTGTTTGATTGTGTTTTCCTGGAATTCTTTCAGGGATTTTTGCGATTCCTCTCTGTAAGCTTCTGCTTGTTTATTAATGTTTTCCTGTCTTTCCCTAAGTGTGTTCATGTCTTTCTTGAAGTCCTCCAGCATCATGATCAAATATGATTTTGAAACTAGATCTTGCTTTTCTGGTGTGTTTGGATATTCCATGTTTGTTTTGGTGGGAGAATTGGGCTCCGATGATGGCATGGAGTCTTGGTTTCTGTTGCTTGGGTTCCTGCGCTTGCCTCTTGCCATCAGATTATCTCTAGTGTTACTTTGTTCTGCTATTTCTGACAGTGGCTAGACTGTCCTATAAGCCTGTGTGTCAGGAGTGCTGTAGATCTGTTTTCCTCTCTTTCAGTCAGTTATGGGGACAGAGTGTTCTGCTTTCGGGCGTGTAGTTTTTCCTCTCTACAGGTCTTCAGCTGTTCCTGTGGGCCTGTGTCTTGAGTTCACCAGGCAGCTCTCTTGCAGCAGACAAGTTGGTCTTACCTGTGGTCCCGAGGCTCAAGTTTGCTCGCGGGGTGCTGCCCAAGGGCTCTCTGTGGCGGCAGCAACCAGGAAGACCTGTGCCGCCCCTTTCGGGAGCTTCAGTGCACCTGGGTTCCAGATGGCCTTGGTGTTTTCCTCTGGCGTCCGAGATGTATGTACAGAGAGCAGTCTCTTCTGGTTTCCCAGGTTTGTCTGTCTCTCTGAAGGTTCAGCTCTCCCTCCCACGGGATTTGGGTGCAGAGAACTGTTTATCCGGTCTGTTTCCCTCAGGTTCCAGCGGTGTCTCAGGCAGGGGTCCTGCCGCTCCTGGGCCCTCCCCCACGGGAGCCCAGAGGCCTTATACAGTTTCCTCTTGGGCCAGGGATGTGGGCAGGGGTGGGCAGTGTTGGTGGTCTCTTCCGCTCTGCAGCCTCAGGAGTGCCCACCTGATCAGGTGGTGAGGTATGACCAGTTTTTCTTGCCACCAATTATGGATCCTATTATTGCTTCTGATTATATATGGATACTACAGATTAATTAACCAAGTATGGAAGAGCTTATTTAGACCTTATTTCTATTTTAATAGTCTAGGTTTCTATGGGCATTAATGGACTTTATAAAATTTGTGTGAATGCTTGTGTATGTGCATGTAAGTGTGCATGTGCATGTGTGTGTGCATGGTGTGTGTGTGTGTGTGTGTGTGTGTGTGTGTGTGTGTTATGAAAGCAAGTACCTTCTGAGCTAAAAGGTGTCAGATTGGTTCTCCTGGAATTGGAGTTATAGGTAACTGTGAGGCACTTAGAAGGAGTACTGCTATTCAAATCCAGGTCCTCTACAAGAATGCTATTAACCACAGAGCCATCTCTTCAAGTCCAAGCTTGCGTTGTCGATTACTATTATTTTTTTTATGTAGAGAAACCAGGAATCACAGTGTACCCAGTGGTGTTCACAAGATCCTCCAGAAACTTTTGTGGTTTCCCATGAATTTAATTTTTTGTACCTCTGGATTTCCTTGAATTTGCCATTGAAATTACAATGAGATTATTTTATATATAGATATCTGTGGACAGTATGATCATCTTGTTTTATTTTACTTTTTGTGGATATTTTATGAATTTACATTTCAAATATTTTCCCCTTTCCCCATTCTTCCATTACCTCTCTGCCCCTGCTTCTATGAGGATGCTCCCATATCCACCCACCCACTCCAACCTCAAGGCCCTGGCATTATCCTACATTAGGAAAACAAGCCTTCATAGGACCAAGGCCTTTTCCTCCTATTTATGCTGGAAAAAGCCATCCTCTGCTACATATGTGGCTGGAGTCATGGGTTCCTCCATTTGTACTAATTGGTTGGTGGTTTAGCCCCTAGGAGCTCTGGTGGGGTTTGGTTGGTTGATACTGTTATTCTTCCTATGGTGTTGCAAACCCAAAGCTCCTTCAGTCTTTTTTCTAAATCGTACTTTGGGGGTCCCATTGTTCAGTCCAGTGGTTATCTCCAAGCATCCTCATCTATATCAATAAGGCTCTGGAAGAGCCTTTCAGGAGATACCCATAATGGGCTCCTGTTAGTAAGCACTTCTTGGCATCAGCGATAGTGATTGGGTATGATGGCAGCATATGGGATGGATCTCTAGGTGGAGCTGTCTCTGGATGACCTTTTCTTCAGTCTCTGCTCCACTCTTGTCCCTGTATTTCCTCCTGTGACTATTTTGTTCTCCCTTCCAAGATGGAATGAAACATCCACCTTTTACTCTTCCTTCTTCTTGGGCTTCATACAATCTATACTTTTTTTCTTAGGTATTCTAAACTTTTGGGAATATCCACTTAACAGTGAATGCATACCATTTGTGTGCTTTTGTGACTGGGTTATCTCACTCAGGATATTTTCCAGTTCCAACCATTTGCCTAAGAATTTCATGAAGTCATTGTTTTGATTAGCTGCGTAGTACTCCATTATGTAAATGTACCATGTTTTCTGTATCCATTCCTCTGTTGAAGGACATCTGCGTTCTTTCCAGCTTCTGGCTATTATAAATAATGGTACTATGAACATAGTGAAGCATCTGTCCTAGTTAAAAGTTAGAGCATCTTTTGGGTGTATGCTCAGAAGTGGTATAGTTGGGTACTTAGGTAGTTCTATGTCCAATTTTTTATAAAACCTCCAGACTGATTTCCACACTGGTTGTACAAGTTTGCAATATAACCAACAATGGAGGGGTGTTCCTATTTCTCCACATCCTCACCAGCATCTGCTGTCACCTGAATTTTTATCTTAGCAATTCTGACTGGTATGAGGTCAACTCCCAAGGTTGTTTTGATTTTCATTTCCCTGAGGACTAAGGATGTTGAACATTTCTTTAGGTGCTTCTCAGTTATTCATATTCCTCAGTTGAGAATTCTTTGTTTAGCTCTGTACCCCCTTTTTAATAACATTATTTCATTCTCTGGAGTCTAACTTCTTGAGTTCTTTGAATATACTAATACTAGCCCTCTATCAAATGTAGGATTGTTAAAGACCTTGTACCAATCTGTTGGGTGCTATTTTGTCTTATTGACAGTGTCCTTTGCCTTATAGAAGCTTTGCAATTTTATGAGGTCCCATTTGTTGATTCCTGATTTTAGATCATAAGCCATTGGTGTCCTGTTCAGGAAAATTTCCCCTGTGCTTATTTGTTTGAGACTCTCCCCCACTTTTCTATTAGTTTTAGTGTATCTGGTTTTATGTGGAGGTCTTTGATCCACTTGGACTTGAGCTGTGTACAAGGAGACAAGAATGATTCAATTTGCATTTTTCTACATGCTGAGGTGCACTTGAACAGGACCATTTGAAAATGTCATTTTTTCATTGGATAGTTTTATCTCCTTTGTCAAAATCAAGTGACCATAGGTGTGTGGGTTCATTTCTGGGTCTTCAATTCTATTCCATTCATCTACCTGCCTGTCTCTCCACCAATACCATGCAGGTTTTATCATGATTTCTCTGTAGTACAGCTTGAGGTCCTGAATTTTGATTCCCCCAAAAGTTGATTTATTGTTGGGGGTAGCTTTTACTATCCTGTGCTTTTTGCTTTTCCAAATGAATTTGCAAAATGCACTTTCTATCTCTATAAAGAATTGAGTAGGAATTTTGATGGGGATTGTATTGAATGTGTAGACTGCTTTCTGCAAGATGGCTATTCTTATTATATTAATCCTGACAATAATGAGAATTGCAGAACTTTCCATCCGCTGAGATCTTCTTCAATTTCTTTCTTCAGACTCCTGAAGTTCTTTTCATATAGATCTTTCACTTGCTTAATTAGTGTTACACCAAGATATTTTATATTATTTGGGACTATTGTGAAGGGTATCATTTCCCTAATTTATTTCTCAGCCTGTTTATCCTTTGAGTAGAGGAAGGTTACTGATTTGTTTGAGTTAATGTTGTATCCCACCACTTTACTGAAGTTGTTTATCAGCTGTAGGAATTCTCTGGTAGAATTTTTGGGGTCACTTAAATATACTATCATATCATATGCAAATAGTAATATGTTGACTTCTTCCTTTCCAATTTATATTCCTTTGTCTTCCTTTTGTTGTCTAATTGCTCTGGTTAGGACTTCAATTAATGTATTGAATTGGTAGGGAGAGAGTTGACAGTCTTGTCTAGTCACTGATTTTAGTGGGATTGTTTTAAGTTTCTCTCCATTGTTAGTGTAAGTTTGACGTTGTCTACTGGCTTTCTGTATATTGCTTCTATTATGTTTAGGTATGGGCCTTGCATTTCGGATCTTTCCAAGACTTTTATCATGGTGAGCTGTTGAATTAAAGGGAGTTCACATTCATAAAAGAAACTTTAGTAAATCATAAAGCATATATGACACCACACACAATAATAGTAGGAGACTTCAACATACCACTCTCATTAATGAACATTTCATGGAAACAGAACCTAAACAGAGACACAGTAAAACTAATGAATATTATGAACCAAATGGATTTAACAGATATCTCTAGAACATTTCATCCTAAAGCAAAAGAATATACCTTCTTCTCGGCACCTCACGGTACCTTCTAAAAAATGGACCATATAATTGGACACAAAATAGACCTCAATAGATACAAGGATACTGAAATAATCCCATGCATTCTAACAGTTAACCATGGACTAAGACTGGTCTTCAATAACAACGAAAACTACAGAAAGCCCACATAAATATGGATGCTAAACAATGCTCTACTTGATGACAACTTGGTCAAGAATGAAATAAAGAAAGAAATTAAAGAATTTTTAGAATTTAATGAAAATGAAGGCAAAACATATCCAATCATAAGGGTCACAATGAAGCAGTGCTAAGGGGAAATCTCAAAGCTGTTAGTGTCTCAAAAGGAAATTGGAGAGAGAATACATTAATACCTTGACAGCAGACCTGAAAGCTCTAGAACAAAAAGATGCAAATTCACCAAAGGGAATTCAAGGGTACTTGGCAGGAAATAATCAAAGTCAGAGTTGAAATCAACCAAAAAGAAACAAAAAGAACTGTTCAATGAATCAATAAAACCTTGAACTGTTTTTTTTTTTTTGAGAAAATCAAGAAGATAGATAAAACCTTAGCCAGACTAACTAGTGGACACAGAGAGTGTGTCCAAATTAACAAAATCAGAAATGAAAAAGGAGACATGACAACAGAAACTGAGGAAATTCAAAACATCATCATATCATACTGCAAAAACTCAACAAAACTGGAAAATCTGGATGAAAAGGACAATTTTCACGACAGATACCAGGTAGCAAAATTAAATCAAGATAAGATAAACCATCTAAACAGTTTCCATAACCCCTAAAGAAATAAAAGCAGTCATTAAAAGTGTTCAAACCAATAAAAGCCCAGGACCAGATGGGTTTAGTGCAGAACTTTATCAGACCTTCAAAGAAGACTTAGTTTTATTTTGTGTACACAAGAGTTCAGTTGCATAAGATCAAAGTATATTGATGTGTATTTGAGGAATTGATAAGAATGCTCTGGTGTCTAGGATGCCACTCTTATGTGTCTCCTCTGCCAGCACCTTAGTGCATGATGCATCCGGTTGTGGTCGTGTCACACTTCTTAGTGTGTTATGGGTGTACAACCTCTTTGACTCGCCCATGCAAGTCTCATGTGTTTGCCATTGTTACAGTTAGGAAGTGTCTATGTGTGATGAAACAGGTCCCTTCATCAGGCCTGCATAGATGTATCTCATTGTTTAAATATTAAGGACTGAGTCATTTTAATGTTTGAGGACTATATAGGGCTGGACTCTATTGTATACTTAGCATGTCAATACCCATGACCAAAGTCTGTTTGGCTTTCTTGAGTAACTTTGGCAGAGAAAAGACATATTATACAGAGAATTTAGTTGAATCTGGAGAACGTAGTACCAGGATTGACAATCAGATTCTTACACACATGAAAAAGTGGGAGAAGACCACACTGCTACTTTTTAAATGACAATACAAGAATATTTTTTAAGACAGAGTCTCATGTAGTATTATTATGAATTTCTGATGTCACCAACTATATTCCACATCTATCTCATAGGTGTTGGGATTACAAATAATCACCTTCACACAATTTTTAAAAAATTTTGCCGAGAACAGAACTCAGGTTTTTTGTGTATGCCAGACAAGCACTCTATCTATTTAGTTATACCCTCAGCCACAAAAGAAACCTTTTGATTAAATTTTTTATCTTCAACTACGGGATAATTTTTTACAGTGTGTGTGGGTGATAATTTCAGTGACTGATTCCACAGTTTCTTATTACTAAGTAAATTCTAAGTCAGCTGTGTGAATTTACTGCTTTGACAAATTGATTCAATTAAAAAACCCAGCAAGGATTAAAGTGGCATTAACACACTACTGTTACTGAGGTGATATGGATTTATTAACAGAAGTTAAATTGTCACTGTCAGGTAAATCATACACCCGTGAGACAGTTTTATGACAGTACAATTGGCTATCTCCCTCAAGCTCACCTTGTGCAGGAAATGCAGAATGCTAGTAATCAAAGTGTTCTACATTATTTTAAAATTCTCAGTTGAAGGAAAATATTACTCCCTTTTATTCTATTCATGCGCAATTTTAGTATGGAATTCATTTCCTTTTCATATTGTGGTTTGGTAAGTTGCTTGACTGTAATTGTATATATTTATGGAATAAAATGTGAAGTTTTGATCTTGTATACCTTGAGTAAATATCCAGTCAAACTAATTCCTGTCAATCACTTCACCGATATCCCTTGTGTTTGGATCTGGAAGATTAAAAATGTGATCTTTTAGTAAATATGGAATATCTGATATGTAGTTATTAACTGCCATTGCAATTCAGGTCAGCAGTCACCAATGTGTGTTCTCCCAGTGTAAGAAGGGGCGGTCACCAGACTCCAGGAAATGTCAGGAATAGTAAGACGGGTATTTTTTCACATACATGTGCTGTATCAAAGCGGGAGATCTGATAGGAAGGGAAAATAAAGTGGTGTTTTGAGTGTAAAAAGAAGGGATGAGAAAATGTGCTGATGAAAGACCTGCCTTCTCTTCCTTATTTTTAAAATTTATTTTTAACTAAAATAGAATTATAACACTTTCTCTCTTTCCTTCCTCCTAGTAATATCTTAAGACTTGTTTGCCATAGTCTAGCTTGGGTGGAGTTCAAACCCTGAAGATGGATGTTTGGAATAGGCAAAAGGAGACTTGGACCAAGAGGTGCAGCTCACACATGCTGGTACTAAGATAGCCGAGGCCACCTTTATTTTATATACATCTATTTGTTCACAGCTGAAAAGGTTTTACATTTATTTTCTCACATGCAGGCAGTCTGTTTTAAGAACACCTACATTTAACAATAATGTATAGACTGTACTTTCCCCCTTTCTTGTTCTCAATAGCCATGGTTTCCACACAGTTACTCTCTAAGCAAGGCCATTGGTAGATAAACACATGACCGTGGTTGGTAGCAATTGTGGTTGTAGTATAGAGAGGTGGTAGACTGCATACCCAGAAAATTCAAATTTAATCATTGACACCTCGTGTCTTCCCACATCCAAATCAGGATATCTAATTTCTCTAATGCCCAGGGCTATCTGCAAATGGGTCACATGAGTCAATTCCTCATCTTTGCTTGGTTTGCCTATGTATGTTTCCACTAAGTCTTGGATCCAATGATCCAGCAAGACCTTTCTAACCTTTTAATTATTAGCTAGCTGTTGTTTACAACCGACCAGTGGGCAGATTTTTGTCAGAACTAAGTTTCTATAGGAAGAAAAAATCCGGACATTAATTGATGTACCCAGATCAGAGTCTTCTGTTGACTCAACCGCATCACCATCATTAAGAGAGGAGTAGTGATCTATTCTGCTCCCACTATCCTCAAAGACAGATAAGAATAAATCATAGTGCAGGCTTTCCTTTTGATTCTGGATAAATGTCTGCTACAGACATTATGAAAGTAAGGACTTCCAGTAGCAAAGCCAAAACTGCTAATGAAAGGAGCAAAACAATCCCTCAGGAAAGGCCAGTAGATTCTGCACAAATATCCACACAAGTCCTTGCCATGTAAGGACCCAGCTCCTAAGTCCATGCCATAACACAAGTTGTATGCATTACATTCAGACATTATTCCAGGAAGAGACTTGGCCACCACTACACATTAACATGTACTACAGGCAATTTGTGACTTCTGGGAGGATACTTAGACTCTTCCAGGGACAGAGTGGTCAGACCGTCTCTTCTGTTGTTTGCCAGATACCATTGATCCTCTGCCTCATCATGGTCCTAAAGGAAATGAAGCCAGCTAAGAATGAAGCTGAAATTGAGTTTGAATCCTATTTTATTTGTTTTAAATTGTTTCTCTTATATATTCTATCACATCTCAAAGCAGCTTACACAAATGGTACACCATCCATGCTCCACAGAGACCATCATTTCTGGTACTTTAGCATTTATAAACACACATGATTAATAAATCTG